>NC_043700.1:175437651-175444194 GCF_006229205.1 Suricata suricatta | reverse complement strand
CTGGGGAGGAGCACAGAGAGAGGGACAAAGGATCTTAAGTGGGTTCTGCGCTAATAGTAGGGAGCCCAATGTGGGGCTTGAACTCAGGAACCACGAGATCACGACCTGAGCTGAAATCATATACTCAACCAGCTGAGCCACCCTGGTGCCCAAGAAGACTTTAACACATTGATGGACATGTGTTCTTTTTGCGTAGGAACTAAAAAGATATGAAGATTATTAGAAAGATATTAAAAGATATGAATTCTCCTGAAGTGGATTTATAAATTTAGTGTGATGCCATTCAGAATGCAGGGTTTTAAAAAATTTAATGAAATTATTCTAATGTTCATTTAGAAAAACAAACAAGAGTCAGAAAAAAAGCTGCAGATTAAAAGAAATAAAGGAAAGAAATAGTCCTATCAAATATTTAAATGTTTCATAAATTAACATGCTACAAACTGGTATGGAAAAGATTCTACTAAGTAAACAGAATTGGAAATTTGGAAACTATTGGAAATTCAGAAATGATTGGAAGTGTATATAAACATGATTATATGGTAAAGTTAGCTCTCAAAAACAGTGATGTAAGATAGACAATCCAATAAAGTATGTTTCAAAAAATGGAAAGCGTTTTGACAAAGGTCATCTGAATCTCTACATTATCTCTTTCAAAAGGAAATTCAATGGCTTAAACTCTCAAAAAAATGCCATAACAGCAACAAAAACCTGAAAGGAATTATGAGTAAACTAAAAAAATAAGTTTATATGGGGAAGGCCATGCTAAGCACGACACATTAAGAAACCATTAATGAGGGGCGCCTAGGTGGCTCAGTCGGTTAAGCGTCCGGCTTCGGCTCAGGTCATGATCTCACGGTTCGTGGGTTTGAGCCCCGCGTCAGGCCCTGTGCTGACAGCTCAGAGCCTGGAGCCTGCTTCAGATTCTGTGTCTCCCTCTCCCTCTGACCCTCCCCTGCTCACACTATCTCTGTCTCTCAAAAATAAATAAAAATCATTAAAAAAATAATTAAAAGTTTTAAGAAACTATTAATGATAAAATTAATTCTTTAAATAGTTTTTTCATCCTGAAATTTCCATGCAGCAAGAAAAAACCCACGAAAACAAATCAACAATAGCAAAAAACCTTTCAAAGATAAAATAAAGAAACAAACAGGAAACAGAAAGAATCCTACATGACACATGAAGGATTAACCTCTTCAATATGCAGAGTTCACACTTATCCATATGGAGAAAATTAATGATCCAATAGAAAGATGGGCAAAGGATAAGAACATAAAAGTCATAGGAAAGCAGTAAATGGCTAATAAACCTATAAAAAGATAATAAAAGAGTATCAAAATAAAGCAATGATGTTACATTTCTTACCTTTCAGATTAGCAAAAAAAGTTTTTAAATTGATACCATACAGTGTTGGTAACAGAGAGGGCGAATAGGTGCTCCCAAAATATTGGCGACGGATGAAAAGATACATGATATATTGTAAGGGCAATTTGGCAATGTTGATAAAAATATAAGAACAAACAAGTAAAAATTGGGGTGCCTGGGTGGCTCAGTTGGTTCAGTGTCTGACTCTGGAGTTTAGCTCAGGTCATGATCTCATGGTTCATGAGTTTGAGCCCTGCTTGGGATAATCTCTCTCTCCCTCTCTCTGCCCCTCTCCAGCTCTCTCTCTCTCTCTCTCTCTCTCTCTCTCTCTCCTAAAGTACATAAATAAACTTAAAAAAAACAAGCAAAAATACATTTAGGGATTTTTGTTGTCGTAACATTGTTTGAAACAATACTGCCAGATTCAACCTGAATGTCTATCAGTAGGGAATTGATTAACCAAATTCTGACATAGCTATGCCATGGATTTCCACACAACTCAAATAGAATGTGCTAGAATAGGAGGATATAGAAATGTGTCTGTTATATCGTTAACTGAAAAGAAAAACAAATTCAGAAGAGTGGTAGAATACGATCTTATTTGTTTCTTAAAGTTCATGTATAGCATGTATACTTTGCATGTATTTGTATCATAACTATCTGGGAGAGTACATAATTTATTAACAATGCCGACTTCTGGAAACAGGATGGAGAGGAGAACGATAAGAGAGACTTTTACATTTTACTTTACACTCTTATTTTTTATGAGCATGCAGTATTTTTGTAATCAAATTTTAAAACATTGTAAAATAATGCCCGTGTTTGACATAGCAGTGTTTAGCAGCAAAATCCTCTGACAGTCTGGTAACACATGATAAGCCACAGAGGTGGGACTGAGATGAGGCAAAGGACGTACTTTTCCTGGGTGCAAAATTTAAGGGGATAGCAAAAAAACTCAGTAGTCAAGATAAGAGACATTTGAAAGCAACATTTAAAAAAAAAATCAAAGTTAATGCAAAAAAAATCCATTGGTTAACCGAATGTCAAAAATTAAAATGAAGTCCTTACAATTGCATGAATGGCCTTATTCACCTCACTCGAATCCTGGTCCCTTTGGATACTATCTTTATAGAAAATATTGCTATTTTATTAATGTTTATTTATTTTTGAACGAGAGACAGAGTGTGAACGGGGGAGGGGCAGAGAGAGTGTGAAAGACACAGAATCTGAAGCAGGCTCCAGGCTCTGAGCTGTCAGCACAGAGCCTGATGCGGGGCTCTAACCCCATGAGATCATGACCTGAGCCGAAGTCAGACACTTAACTGACTGAGCCACCCAGGTGTCCCTCAAATCTTTTTTTTTTTTGAAATAATTATTCATCATAGGAAATTGCAAAGATTACATAGTAGTCTCTCCTTATCTGTAGTTTCACTTTCCAAGTTTTCAGTTACCTGCTGTCAAATGCCATTTGGAAGCAGAGATGATCCTCCTTCTAACATATCTTCAGAAGGTCAACAGTAAGGGATGCCTGGGTGGCTCAGTCAGGTTGGGTCTCAGACTCCTGATTACCGCTTACGTCTTATTCCCAGGGTTGTGGGATGGAGCCCCCTGTTGGCTTCATGCTGAGTGTGGAGCTTACTTAAGAAGAGTCTTTCTTTCCCTTTGCCCCTCTCCCACTTGAGCTCTCTAAACAAACAAACAAAAAACACAGAAAACAAAACAAAAACAAAAACAAGACAGTCAATAGTAGTAGTAGCTCCTCAAAAACGTCAATTATCAGTCTAATGCTCCGTCGCATGTCACATGCCTGCATTGTTAGCCTCCCTTCATCTCATCCACAGACATTTTGTCGTGTGACATTGTCGCAAGATGACAGGGAAGTACACTACAATAAGATGCTTTGAGAAAGACCACAGTCACATAACTTTTCTTATACTTTGTTATAATTACTCCATTTTATTATTAGTTATTATTAATATTTCACTATGCCTAATTTATAAATTAAACTTTATCACAGGTCTGCATGTAAAGGAAAAATTATAATGCATATAGATAGGATTTGGTACTGTTGACAGTTTCAGGCATCCAACCTGAAGTCTTACAACATATCCCTGTGGATAAGGCGTGACTACTGTACGGAGAGATCTTATGTATTCTTGATTCCGTTTCCTTCAACAGTAACACTTTACATAATCATGGTACAATGTCATAACCAGAGATCTGACATGGTATACTGTGTGTGTAGTGCTGTGTTATTTAAAAATGTATAGGGGCGCCTGGGTGGCTCAGATGGTTAAGCATCCAACTTTGGCTTGTGTCATAGTCTTCCCAGTTCATGGGTTCAGCCCCGTTTCAGGCTTTGTGCTGACAGCTCAGAGCCTGGAGCCTGCTTCGGATTCTGTGTCTCCTTCTCTCTCTGCCCCTCCCTTGTTCACACTCTGTCTCTCAAAACTAAATATACATTAAAAAAATTTTTTTAAATGTATAGATTCATGTAATCACATGATCAAGATGCAGAATGAATGACTCTATTCCCTCCGAGATCTCTCTTGCGCTACCCTTTTAGGTCACACTCATCCCTTTTTTCACCCCTCCCTAACCCTGGCAAATACCAATCTGATTTCCCACATCTATGATATTGTCATTTTAAGAATGGTACAAAAGTGGACTCACATGGTATATGACTTCTTGAGTCTGGCTTTTTTTCATTCAGCATCATGACCTTTGAAAATAGTTTGCTTACTTTTATTGCTGAGTCCTCTACGGTAAACCAGAGTATGTTCAACTATTCACACCGATGGAGGGACATTTTGGCTGTTTCCAGTTTGGGGCTATTACAAATCATGCTCCTATGAAAAATCACGTACAGATTTCCATGCAGGTCTACGTTTTCATTTCTCTAGTCTAAAAGCCCCAGAGTGCAAATGCTGTTATATTCTAAGTGGATGTTTAGTTTAGCTCTTTTAAAAAAGTGACGAACTATTTTCCAGAGGTCGCTGTGTGATTTTAGGTCCCCACCAGCAATGTGCAAGGGATGCAGTTTCTCTACATCCTTCTCAGCACTTGTTATTTGTGGAAGATTGAACTGTGTTGTCCCCCAAATTCATGTGTTGAGGTCCTAACCCCAGTACGTCAAAATGTTACTGTATTTGGAGATACAGTTTTTCAGGAGCTAATTAAGGTGAATGAGGTTATTGGGGTGAGCCTGAATCCAGTATGACTGGAGTCGATGTGGACACAGATAAACACAGAGGGAAGACCGTGGGAAGACACCGGGAGTAGATAGGCATCAAAAAGCCATGGAGAGAGGCCTCAGGATGAAAAATCAACCATGCCAACTCCTCGCTCTGGCACTTCGGGGCTCAGAACTGTAAGAAATAACTTACAGTTGATTTAAGCCACCCAGTCTGTGGCATTTTTTATGGCAGCCCTAGTATATTAATACTGTACTGTCACTATTTTTTATTTAGTTGTTCTGACAGGTGTGGGGTAATATCTCATTGTATACTATTATGCTGCATTTCCCTAATGGCTAGTGATGTTGAAATTCTACTCATATGCTTATTTGCCACCTATATGGCCTTTTTGGTCAAATGTTTCTGCATGTCTTTTGTCCACTTTCTAATCAGACACTGGTTGACTTTTAAGTGTTCTCTGGATATTAGAGGAATGAGACCTTGGTTTTTTGCAAATAGTTCTTCCCAGTCTGTAGCTTGCTTTTTTTTTTTTTAAATCTTCTTAATACGGTTTTTCACAGAGCAAACTTTTAATTTACCAAGTCCAACTTAACCATTATTTTCTTTTATGGCTAGTGCTTTTGGTGGTATGTCTAAGAACTTTTCACTAAGCCCTAGGTCTAAATACTTTTCCTACATTATCTTTTAAAAAAATTTATAGCTTTTATATTTTACGTTTAACTCTATGATACATTTGAATTAATTTTTGTGTAAGGGGCAAGACTTAAGTCAGATTTCTTTTTTGTTTTTTGGGTTTCATTTTGTTTTGGGTTTTGCCCATGGATATTCAATTGCTTCAGCGCCATTTATCAAAAAGACTATCCTTCCTCTATTGAACTGCATTTGACCTTTATAAAAAGTAAGCTGGTTGTACTTGTATAGGGCTATTTCTGGGTCCTCTAAATTGTTCCCTTGATCTATGTGTCTATCTCTCTGCTCATACCACACAGCCTTAATTACTCTAGCTATATAGTAAGTCTTGAAATCAGGTAGAGTGAATCCTTCCATTTTATTTGTCTTTTTCAGAAGGGTCTTAGTTATCCTACTTTCTTTGCATTTCTATATAAATTTTACAATTATTTTTTCTGTTGCTACAAATAAACCTTGCTAGGATTTTGACAGGAATTGCATTAAGGCTGTATATCAGTTTCGAGAGAATTAAAATCTTTAATTTTTTTAAATGTTTATTTATTTTTGAGAAAGAGAGAGAGAGAGAGAGACAGAGTGCAAGTGGTGGAACGGCTGAGAGAGAGGGAGCCACAGAATTTGAAGTAGGCTCTAGGCTTTCAGCTGTCAACACAGAGCCCAGAGGGGGGCTCGAACTGACAAACTCAGATCATGACCTGAGCCGAAGTCAGATGCTTAACTGACTGAGCCACCCAGACCCTCTGAGAATTGATGTCTCCAGTATGCTGAATCTTTCAATCTATGTAAGTGGTATTGTATTTTTAATTTTGCCTTCCACATAGTCACTGCTAGTATGTGTGCAATTACTAATATGTACACTAGTATACAATTGATTTTGTATGTTGATCTTGTATCCTGCAACCTGCTTATTCCTTTTAGGAGTTTTGTCTTTTTAATAGAGTCCTTGTAATTTTTTAATGTAGATCAGTATGTCATCTAGAGCAGGTTGTTTTACAATGTGGAGGCTCCTCAAAAAACTATCTATAGAACTCCCCTATGACTCAGCAATAGTACTGCTAGGGATTTACCCAAGAGATACAGAAATGCTGATGCATAGGAGCACATGTACCTCAATGTTCATAGCGGCACTTTCTACAATAGCCAAATCATGGAAAGAGCCTAAATGTCCATCACCTGATGAATGGATCAAGAAGATGTGGTATATATACAATGGAGTACTATATGGCAATGAGAAAGAATGAAATATGGCCATTTGTAGCCAAGTGGATGGACCTCGAGGGTGTCATGCTAAGCG
>NC_043700.1:175387640-175437551 GCF_006229205.1 Suricata suricatta | reverse complement strand
AAAAAAGCAGGTTGTTTTATTTCTTCCTTTCCAACTGTATCCTTTCAAAAAATTTCCTTTTCTTCCCTTATTACTCTGGCCAGAACGTCCAGCACTATGTTAATAACAGTAAGAATGGACAACATTTCTTCCTGATCTTAGGGGGAAAGCATTCAGTCTTTCAAATGAGGTTTGATGTTAGCTGTAGTTTTGTAGATGTTCTTTATGAAATTATGGGAGTTCTCCTATAGTCCTAGTTTTCTGAGAGTTTTTATTAAGAAGGGGTGCTAAATTATGTTGAGTGTTTCTTCTGCCTCAGTAGATATGATCATGTGATTTTTCCCCCTTAGCCAGTTAATATGGTAGATCACATTGATTTATGAATATTGCTTTCATAAGAAATAAAAATGAATTTAAGAAGGGAATTTTATGTCTAAAGTCTAAATCCCTGGATTCATATACTTTTTGTATATTATCTTCTTTATCTCCAATAATAAACATTTCCTTTGTCTGTGCTCTGGTTCAACACGCAGAATTCAAGAATATGGTGAAGAATAAGGGAATACAACAGAATGAAGCCCAGAAATGTCACTTCCCTCATCCATTTGTATAGCCACTTACTTGGCTTTCATGACTTCTCCCCTGGAGTGCTGTAACAGCCTCCATTGGCCTCCCTTCTTGCTTCCAGCCTTATTCTCTTCCCATTCATTTTCTCTGCAGCAATCTATCACAATTGTTGTTGTTGTTGTTTTAATTTTTTAATGTTTTGAAATTTACTTTTGAGAGACAGAAAACGCAAGCAAGGAAGGGTCAGAGAGAGAAGGAGACACAATCCGAAGACAGGCTCCAGGCTCTGAGCTGTCAGCACAGAGCTCGATCCGGGGCTCGAACCCACGAACTGGGAGATCATGATCTGAGCCGAAGTCGGACACTTAACTGACTGACCACCCAGGCGACCCTGTTGTTTTCAATTCATACATTTAATCATGAGACTTGCCTATTTAAAATCTTTTTGTGAATATTTTGTGTGTAGATGATAAAATGAAACACAAGCCCCTTCATATGGTCCTGCCACTCCTGCCAGTGCGCTTTTCTGTCACTGCCCTAAATTGGGCCCTAAAATCTAGCCACTGAACTACTCACAGTTTCCTGAATAAGCCAAATACTTTGGCTTCATTCATGTTATTTTCCTTTAATTTTCTTTTATTGTTTTTTAAGTTTATTGATTTGAGAGAGAAAGAGAGTGCATGAGTGAGCATGAGTAGGGGAGAGGCAGGGAGAGAGGGAGAAAGAATCCCAAGTAGGCTCTGCACTGTCATTGCAGAGCCCAACATGGGACTTGAACCCTTAAAACTGAGATCATGACCTGAGCCAAAATCAAGGGTCAGATGTTTAACCGACTGAGCCACCCAGGCGCCCCAATTTATTTATCTTTAAAGACAAAATAAAAAGAAATCACCATTCCAGAAATCCACTTTCTTTCTTAACTCTTCTATTTCAAAGAAAATTAATCACTCCTTTTTTTATGTCCCATGGTCCTTTTACTCTATTATCCATGACTTTATTGATCTTCTGGATCCATAAGCACAACATAGTAATGAGGACAATGGATAAGATATTTTAAATCAAGACTCCATAGCCCATCTGACAATATAATTACAGTATATTAAAATGCTCTGTTGTCCTCTCCATAAGCACATCAGACACTAAAATATCATAACCATAGTTCACTGATTTGAAGACACTATTGGTTTTAAGATGGCATGCTTATTTAGTAATAACCTTTTAAAAGAACCATTAAACTACATAAAATTTTTTAAACTACCAAACTTTTCCAGATTATCACATTCTACTTTTTTGTTTAGTATTATAAAGTTTGAGTCTAAGTCTTCAACATATTGAAAATCTAAGGGTCCTTCCAAATCGCATCTCAATACCTGCAGTTTGCCTACCATTATGGCTTAGTTCATGATCAGGTTGTAATCTCAACTGATGATGCTACTCACCTCTTTAGGATCTTTAGGTAAGACCATTAAGTATTGAAATATATTAAAGATCACCAGAGTTCTATCTTTGTTTCTTATTTTGTTAAATTCAGAGTGTTGATTGCTCCATTGCTGGAAGTTAAACGGCTTCTTTCCAAGTGACAGGAAGATTTGAACAAAGAAACTTCTAGAGCCTAAGTGATACTTCTTAATGGTGTGTGAATTGGTTACATCTGTCTCTCTCAGGTTTGTGAAATTCTATTAACTATTCCTGAGAGACTTGGCTGTTTGTACTGCCTTTAATTGCATTGCCTGTTGAAGATAGGCTTTTTCCTTTGTGTTCAAGATTGATGTAAATTTTTTAATTTTTAAAAAGAATTTATTTTTAAGTAATCTCTACATCCAATGTGGGGCTTAAACTTACAACCCCAAGATCAAGAGTCACATGCTCGACTGACTGAGCCAGCCAGGCACTCTGATATTATTTTGTTTTAATGCTTCATAACATACTCTTCTGGAAGACATTTTGAGCAACAATTAAAAATCCAAAGTTCAGTTATAATTTTGTCACCAGTGGAAATAACTTGCAGAAGTGAGAAAGTGATAAATACATTCACTGTGTGGCACTAAATATTACCATACTTGGGTCTTCCTGCTTGTATTATCCTAGAGAAGGACCACTTACTCTTCTGCCTGACAGTGGGTCAGAAAGTAAGGACTGACATTGATTATAAATTCTAAAGACACACTCCAATTCCAGAAATATGAAATAAGAAAACTTTTACATTTACAATCACAAAATTAAGATGGTTGCTAATGCCTTTGTTTCCTTTGTAAGACTATACACTCCTTAGTTCCGCTGTTTCTTCAACTTCATCTCTGTGTTGCTAGAGTCTAGTACGGTGCGTGGTATGTATTATGTGCTCAATAAATACTGTGGAAATAAGTAAATGAAAACTATAAGCTAGTCAGGTAACTGATGGTACATGCTCATCTATCAGTTATTTAGTTGGACTGACACAGGTTTGAAAGGGTGGTTCTGAATTTATTCTTCCTTGTTCTTTTTTTAAATTTTTTTTTAAATTTATTTTTGAGAGACAGAGAGATACAGTGTAAGCAGGGGAGGGTCAGAGAGAGAGGGAGACACAGAATCCGAAGACAGGCTTCAGGCTCTTAGCTAGCTGTCAGCACAGAGCCTGTCGTGGGGCTCGAACCCACGAACCGTGAGATCATGACCTGAGCTGAAGCCGGATGCTCAACAGACTGAGCCACTCAGGCGCACCTTTATTTCTCAATTTGAAGAAGTTTTTCTCAAATTCAGGAGGAAAAGGGTCACATAAATGGATACAGCTTTCTCACTTAATATGGAGTCTGGGTGGCTCGGTCAGTTGAGTGTCTGGCTTTGGCTCAGGTCCTGATCTCGCAGTTTGTGAGTTCAAGCCCCACATTGGGCTCTGTGGTGACAACAGTTCAGAGCCTGAAGCCTGCTTCTGATTCTATGTCTCCTTCTCTCTTTCTGCCCCTATGTCATTCGTGTGCTGTCTTTCTAAAAAATAAATAGGCATTTAAAAAAAATTTTAAAAGAGAAATTTATCACTTAAACTGTTTATGAATCTTTGAAATTTGCTCCTATTTCTCTAATACGAATCAGTTCACAAGCAAGTGAATAAACAAATAGCAAACAAAGAGTAACAGGACATTTTAGAAATATCTGATAGCTCTTATGTCCAGAGATTGATTTTTCAAGGAAATGTGTGCTGAAGGCTGTGATTCTTTATTGCATATCCATACACATGCGGTATACAGGCTAGTAAAATTGTTCTTGGCTGATATGATGGAATTAAATAAACCATTTCATGGTACTATTCTCAACTGTTCAGGGTGCTCTTCTCAACTGCCCTGTCTTCCCAGAGGCTCTTCAAAGAGGGAGGCATGAGAAGTCTGAGAGTGGGGTGTACTTGTTATCCATTGCTATGGAATAAACTATGCCAAACTTACTGACTTATACCAACAACCATTCAATATATCTCACATATTAGGGCATAAGAAAATTAGGCAGGAGTCAGCAGAAGTATTTCAAGTGGCATCACCTAAAATCACTTGGCAGTGTTCAACTGAAGGATGGGCTGGCCAGAAGAGTTCAAGTTGGCCTTGCTCACATGTCTAGTGGTTTGGCAAGTTGGATGAAACACTGAGTTCAGCTGGGACTGTTCACTGGCATGCCTATGTGTGGCTTTTCTATCATGGTGGCCTCAGGGTGATTTATGTACTTACTTGGCCACCCACGATTGCGTGACTATTAATGGCTCAACCTCAGAATCATGTAGTAGCACCTCCATCACGTTCTATTGGTCCAAGTTTGTCCAGACTCAAAAGGAAGGGACATGGATCCTACATCTCAATGGTATGGGCATCAAAGAGTTGGCATATGTGTTTCAAAACTGCCATGAGGCTGGAGGTGGGGAGAATCCAACAGGAAGCCAGATGTATAGAGGGAAGACTATGTGTCCCTCAAACCTGAAGGGCATGGTGAGGCTGTGAAGAGGAAGGATGAAAACAAGGTCAGTCTGATAATGTGGTCACTGGAAATCACTATTTTCTCTTCTCAACAACTGAGTCTTTTTCTATCCTACAGATCCCCTCTCCAAACCCTGACCAGTGAATCTTGTGTTCCTGGCCTGTCCTCTGGTACAGGATTCTCCTCCTCCTCCTCCTCCTCCTCCTCCTCCTCCTCCTCCTCCTTCTTCTTCTTCTTCTTCCTCTTCTTCTTCTTCAGCTTCTTTATTTATTTTTGAGAGAGACACTGAGCAAGCAGAGGGGGGATAGAGAGAGAGAGAGAGAGAGGGAGAGAGAGAGAACCCTAGGCAGGCTCTGAACAATCAACACAGAGCCCAACTCGGGGCTTGATCTCACAAACCATGAGATCATGCCCTGAGCCAAAATCAAGAGTTGGCTGCTTAACTGACTGCGCCACCCAGACACCCACGGTACAGACTTCTGCTCGGTCATCCTAGTCCACTCATTGTTTAAATTCTGGGGGCTCTGGGACAGGGGGTACGGACAGACTCAGGGCCTCCTCGGCTTCATTAAACTGCCAGCAGATCCTCCATCTTCATTAATGGGTCTCAGATCTGTCTTCTGAATCCTGTCTTCCTTTGTTATTTCCTCCACCATCTTCGATCTCTTTCCTCTTCTGATTACATTCCTATCTTGAATTTTAGTTCCCCCAGGGTTCTCTTAAGGCTTCCCCGAAACCTATGTTTTTCACCCCAGATTTCTCCAGCAGCAGCTCTCAGGATAGCTGCTTGTTGAACTGTCAGGAAACTTGCAAGCTCATTAGCTTCACATGGATAGCCTCAACTTGGCCATGGTGGAGCGGCCACGAACCAGCCCTCTCTGCTCCAGAATAGGTTGCTAAACACTTACCAGCACACTATTACCCACCTCTTCATGATTTTATTCTCTCTCCCTTTGCCTCCCCCCAGCTCTGTCTGAATTTAACTCAGAAATCACCATTTCCACTTGCTGTGGGGTTGCAGAACATGAGTACTTGAAAATATTAAAGAAGGGTTATAAAAGGGTTAAGAGTTATAAAAGGGTTAAGAGCAAGTGGCCTCCCTTCTCTAAGCCCTCATCTCCTGTCTGTAAAATGGTGACAACCCCATCTTCCTTGTAGGTGGTGGTGGCATGAGATCTGGTCATGCAGATCAGTACTCAGCAAATAACTCAGTGCTTGTTGGCTCATGGCCCCCTGCCATTCCCTGCCCCGCCCAGCCGTGGGTTATTCATTTATTCACAGATATTTTTTGGAGTTGTGTGAAATGCTGGCACTGGTGATTCACCAGTGATGTGTGTTTCTAGTTGAGAAAAATCATTTTAACAGTGGAAAAAGCTCATAACAATCCATCCACACTCGTTTATATCGTGATGAACTGAGAAAACTAGTTCTCTTTCTGCAATGCTAGACCCTAGGCAGTTTGTAGGCATTCTGATTATGAATTCTTGGATTGTTATCCATGCTGGTGTTCTTTGACTTGGAAAAAGCTATTATTCTTCTGGGAATACCTACATGGCATGTGTCTACATTTGACTTTGCCCTAATTCTGTAGGACCAACTTCCTAATGTGTTGATTGAGGTCATTGTGCATTGAGATCTGATATAAGTCACTTGGGCAGAATATGTTAACAGCCCTTCTCTCCACCACCCCAGACTCTGAAACACATGCATCCTATTCTATGCATCATCTGATGTTTCCAATGGCTTTTGCCCAGTGGAATTCCTATCTGATTTTTCCTAAAAGATTAGTTTTACTTGGGAAAAGAACCATTTTCTTATGCTAGCGTTACTATATTTGATGAGATTAATCACCCCTTACTTTTAAAAATGCATATTTTAGGGTGCCTGGGTGGCTTGATTGGGTAAACATCTGACTTAGGCTCAGGTCATGATCTCACAGTTTATGGGTTCAAGTTCCACTTTGGGCTCTGGGCTGACAGCTCAGAGCCTGGAGCCTGCTTC
Source organism: Suricata suricatta (assembly GCF_006229205.1). Taxonomy (NCBI): domain Eukaryota; kingdom Metazoa; phylum Chordata; class Mammalia; order Carnivora; family Herpestidae; genus Suricata; species Suricata suricatta. The sequence goes on along the minus strand of NC_043700.1, from coordinate 175,431,068 downwards.
AGATTCTAAGTCTCCGTCTCTCTCTGCCCCCTCTCCCCTGCTCATGCTCTGTCTCTTTCTTTCTCTCAAAAATAAATAAACGTTAAAAGTTTTTAATTCATATTTTAATAGCTAACAAGGATGTCGAGAAATGCACAAAATAAAAATAAAAGGAAAAAATAGAGGTTATTTGTCAGACTTTTGGAAATCCCAAGGTCCTTTTTCTGCTGCTCCATGGCTCCTATGAACAATTTCATTTTAAAGTCAGGTTAATGAAGCATAATTTACAAGGGGTAAAGTTAACCCATTTTAGTGTATGGTTCTAGGACTTGGGACAAACACATGTATATAGGTATAGAACATTTCCATTCCTCCCCCAAATTCCCTAAGGCCCTATGTAGATGACCCCCTTCTCCTATCTCAAGCCCTGGTAATCACTGATCTGTTTTTAGTTCCCATAGTTTTACTTTTTCCAGAAAGTTGTAGTAATGGAATCATACAGTATGTAGCCTAAATTTTAAGTCTGGCTTCTTCTATCCAGCTAGCGCATTTGAGATGCATCATGATGCACTTGTACTGGTCGTTTGTTCTTTGTTACTGCTGAACAGTATTTCATTGTGTGCACACACCACAGTGTGTTTATCTATTCACCAAGTTGAAGGACACGTCGTTGTTTCCAGGTTTTGGTGATTATGAATCAAGCCACTATACATATCTGCATACAGGCTTTTATATGAACATAGGTTTTCGTGTCCCTTGGTTAAATCTGTGGGCCATTTCCTTGGCTCCCCATAACTCCCTTATATCCTAACCTGTGCCTGGAGAGTTGAGTAATGTTCTTACTTCAAGTAGAGATGAGTGAGTTCCAAGATCAGGGAGCAGTTTCAGTATTTGAGTCTCCAGACAACTGACGTACCCTCAATGGAGACAGGAAAATAAATAATAAGCAGAGAAATAGATGGGCAATAGATGGAGGAAGGAGAAATGAGGACGAATAAGGTGAGTCTCCTATGTCAGGTGCTGTAATTAAGGGCTTCTTCTTAATTAGCAGTCCAGCTGCCTATAAAATTGAATTGTGCTTCTCTGCTTATAAACTGGAATCGTGACTCACTGAATTATGATGTGCTTAAATCCACTCTTGCCATTTGTGTGTATGAGCTAATGCATTGCAGCTGATATCTGGACCAAAGTGAAATGATTAGGAGGTCTCTGGTCATCCGAGATTTTTATTAATAATGCTATTTGAAGAACAATAACAGCTAACACTCACTGAGCACTCGCTGTGTAGCAGATGCTGTCCCAAGGACTTTCATATATGAATTCACTTAATCATTACAACCTTAAAAGGCAGAAATAACTTTCCCTCCTTTACAGATTTTACAGAATCTGAAGCCCAGAGAGGTTAAGGACAGTTAGCAAGTGAACAAGCCACATACAAACATCTGGCTTTCTGGCTCAAGATCCCAGTAGCTTAACCGCTGGGCTACCCCATCCCTACCCTCCTGCTATTACGAGCCAGCTGTTTGGCATCTCTTTGGTCTTCATACTGGCCCAGCAAGGTGACTTCTTATGATCCCTGTTTTTCAGATGAGGGAATTGAGACTCAGAGAAATTAAACAATAGGGCAAGGTCTCCTGACTGGCGGGTCATGGAGCAGGAACACGATCCAAGCCGGTCTCCGTGCTCTCTACCACCTTTCCCTGCCTCTAATAAAATTGCTTGGTTTACCTTGGACTTGACCTAAGTTGAGAGACTGTCGAAGACATGAAATGAAGATGAATTTGTCTGATTCTCTGTTAAGTTGCTGTCTAGGCGCAGCACGTGCTGCCTGCATGTTTCCTGCTAGGAGCTGGCTCCACACAGCCTGCTGGCCCCTGGGAGCATCTCTGTGGGGAGCAGGAAGCCTATTATAAAAATATTCTGATTTTTACCTGGCCTTTTCTCAAACAATAAACTCCCCTAGGAAAGTTAGGGAGAAAAGAAAACACAAAAAAATAAATACTTGTTAAGGATATATTTATAATATAATTCCTTCTGCATTCAACTCAAACGTCTTTAATAGGCCGCTTATTCTGAGCACCGTGCTTGCTCTAATTAGTTTTTTCATCATGTGATGCTGGTCTCTGGAGGAAGAGAGAGCTTGAAAGTTTGAGCACCAGCTTTGGCTATAAAACCACCAAATAAGCCCATCATTCCCTTGGCTGAGCTTCTGAGAGGTAGATGGTGATGGCCGGCCCGGTCCTTATCAATCTCACATTCCACAGAAATGCCCTGACATGGGGGAGGCTTGCTTTTTATTATTTATTTTATCATTATTGGGCATCCTGTTTGCGCTAAAGTCTGTGTTTGGCACTTTTGGACACTTGCTGTCTCTGGTTCCCACAGCAGACTTTATGTATACATCTGTCTCTCTTCTGAATTATGGGCTCCTGAGTGTAGGGAAATAGGTCATCAAGGCTGAATTGTTTCTGGTTTTCTATCATCCAGGAGCTCCTAATTTAGTAGGAGAAACTGACATATATTTATATATATGTATATATAATCTGAAAACATGGCACACTGTGATAGTGTAAAATTATTATAACAATAATAAACATTTAAGGAGAGGGTATCATAGTCCTGGCATGATGCTAAATCCTGCACATGTTTATATGCTCCTTTAATCCTTAGTAAAACTGTGCTGTATCGGTTATCTATTACCATAATAATGCTGTGTAACGACCATAAAACCTCCGTGGCATGCAACAACATTTACTTTTGCTCACAACTCTGTGCATCATCTGGAAGCTTCTGCTTCTGGGCCAGCTGTCTGTTGGCTGAGACACCTCGGCTGGGTGCATCCAGGCAGCCAGGCACTGGCCCATCTGGAAAGGTCTCAGATGAAATGTTTTGCCTCTGTTTTACTTAGTCTCTCCTCCTCCAGCATTCTTACAACAGTGTCAGGATTCCAAGGAGAACAGAAACCTCTGGAGGCACCTGAAACAGGCAGGTGGTCGATTCTGTTGCATTTGGACTTCGCCGAAGCAAATTTACGAGGCTGAATTCAGGGAACAGGGAATAGGTTTCACCTCTTGATGAGAGTCACTGCAAAGTTATACTGTAAAGAGTGTGGATACCAGAGGGGTGAAGAATTGTAGCCAGTTTGGCAACCTACCCTGGGACTATTATTCCCATTTCACGGATGAGGGGACTGAGCCATTTACAAGTACCTAAGTTCACATAGAAAGTAATAACTTGCTCATTAACACACACCTTTCCGTCTTCCTCTTTCAAAGAAGTCACCAACACCCTAGCTAGCTCTTGTCTCTGTTTTTTTAAGAAATCAAACCAAGACACCTTGAAGGATAGATGAGGTATTGACAGATGGAGGGAGGCTGGTGCAGTGTAAGCAGAGGGTCTTGCTTGAATAAGGTCTTGAAGCAGCTCTAAGCCAGTCTATTCTGTTTGTATGGAAGTGCTTTCCAGAACATTGGATTGAGTCTGTAATGGGAGGTACACATGTTAGCAAACATGAGGGATAGCCCTTACCTAGTTACTCATGAAGCATATTTAGATTTCCTTTTTCCTTTTTAAAAATTTAACTTCACTAGTTAAAAATTTTTTTCTAATGTTTTATTTATTTTTGAGAGAGAGAGGGAGAGAGAGACAACGTGAGCAGGAAAGGGTCAGAGAGAGAGAGAGAGACACAGAATCTGAAGCAGGTTCCAGGCTCTGAGCTGTCAGCACAGAGCCCGATGTGGGGCTTGAACCCATGAACCCCCACGACCTGCGAGATTATGACCTGAGCTGACGCTGGAAGCTCAACCAACTGAGCCACCCAGGTGCCCCTAACTTCACTAGTTAAAAAAGAAATTCAGGTGGGCTGTAGAAAAATTGGATGTGGAAAAGTTATGTAAAAAAAAAAAAATACATACTCCCCACAGAGGCCATTTCTACTAAATTCTTTTCTATATTTCTTTTTGGTTTTTCTGGTAGGTGTATTTTAGTATATTTCATATGCATTATATATTCAATTTTGTATTCTCATTATTCCCTTAATATCAGTATTTTCTACTACTAACAAACCTTTAGAAATATGACTTCTAGTGACTGCATTATATCATGTGAATGTCACACAGCTTTACTTACTCATTTCCTCCACTTCTGGACATTGAATCTAAATTTTCTTTGTGCAAACATTGCTGCATTTACAGCTTTGTGCAATCACAGATTATATATTAATCTCAGATTATTCCTTTTAAGATTGATTCCTAGAAATACAACTAGTAGGTTACAGGATTCACAGGCTTCTGGCCACCAAAATCTTAACTTTAACATTTAGGTTTTGCTCAACATAGATATCTATCTCAATACCTGAAGAGGTTTTAATTAAGAATTTCTTTCATAGAGTCGAAATATATTTATTGAGCACCTGTTACGTTCAGGCATGATTCTAGGTATTAAGATACAGCAATGAACAAAACAGACAAATCCCTGACCTGGGTAACCACAAGATGAACCTTGAACATCTGGTACTGTTCAGAGAGTAAGAAAGTACCCCCAAAAGGTTGAGTGGACCTTACAAGGACACAAAACCTGCTCGAAAGGGTCCCCACCAGCAAAATCTGGGACATTTAAGTGCCAAATAATTAGGGAAATATTGAATTATAAATCATAAGAAATAGAAATAGATGGGTAGATAAACAAGGGATAAGGGAGGGCTCTTGCATATAGTAAAAGGCCAAGTCCTCCTGATAAGTGTGCACGGAGTTCTAAAGTTGAAGATTAACCCTTATCAGCACTACAATGAAGGTAGGCTCAAACAAGGATCATCAATGATCCCAAGCCTAGGAAGTAATTTTCATAAGTGATAGGGATTTGCATGGGTGTTAAGTATCTCTCTAGAGATTGGCCATCAGTTTCAAAGGAAAGAACAGTAATTATTATAGTGCAGAAGTTGGACTTCACCTTGACCAGATGATTAAAACTGACATCACCGATGAGGGGCTGGTGGATGCTGTGTAGCTCCCAATGTCCTTTATTGAGAAGGATACATATCAGCTGTGGTGAATTCTGGCAGGGAATACAGGTCCTGAATCTAATCATGAGAACATATCAGATGAACTCCAAATGAGGAAACATCAGTTGACAGAGAGAGAGAGAGAGAGAGAGAGAGAGACAGAGAGACAGAGAGAGAGAGAGGTACTCTAGTCTTCAAAAGCATCAATGTCATAAAATACAATGGAAGGCTGGGTGGGGAAATACTATAAAGTACAGTATTGGGTCAATTGACATTTTGGGTTGATTGACATCATTGGGTCCATTGTCAGCTGGAATATAGCAAGTAGATGAAAGTGTTTTACCAGAGTTAAATGTAGTGAAGTTGATATCTGCACTGTAGTTATAGGAAAATGTCCCAATTTTGGAAAATACACACTGAAGTCACTAGAAGTAATAATACGATTATATAATTAAAATAATCACATATATTTTCTATACAAGAGGGAAAAAGTAAATTATAAAGGTGAATCTGGGAAAAAGCTGTTCTTTGTACTATTTTTATGTTTGCCACTTTTATGTGTTTGAAATTATCTTCAAATAAAAATTACACAGAAAAACCTCTGACCTCAGTGGGCTTACACTCATTAAGATTACAAAAGGATTAGACAAAACTGAATCCCTATTCTGGGATGCAAGGTACTTGGACATTTTTCCGAACATGGACTTAAGCATGACCACTTCCAGTATCACCTTCTAGTACTCTCTCTAGGCTAGGATGGGGATCCTCAACCAGAGGAGTGGAGGTCCTCTGACCGCACCTCACTTCGTTGTGGGTCTGTTCACCTCTTTTTCCCCTACTGCTCCACATGGTAGTATTTCTCAGTTTCAGGGCTTTGACAGTCAGGTCCCAAGCCAGGCCCGTGGGAACCTTCTGAGTATTTAAAACAGGGAGACGCCTGGCTGGCTCAGTCCGGTAAGCATCTGACTCTTGATTTTAGCTCAGGTCATGATCTCGTGGTTCGCGAGTTCAAGCCCTGTGTCAGGCTCCTCGCTGACAGTGCAGAGCTGCTAGAGATTCTCTCTCTTGCTCTCTTTCTCTCCCTGACCCTCCCCGGCTTGCTTGCTCTCTCAAAATAAATAAATACACTTTGTTTTAAACAGGGAGTTTAATGCTGGCATTGGTTAGTTGGGTGGCGGAAGAGTTGAGAGGGGCTGTTCAGAGGAAGAGGGAAGTCCTGGTTTCTCCCTTCCTTGGGTTCTGGTCTCGCTGCTGCCTCCTAGTGGCTGCACCCAGTGTGAGCCAGCTAACAGGGCAACCTGGGAAAAGCAGCTAGTCAGTCAGCCCATCCCTCACCCTCTTTTTATTTAACTGGTTGTTTTCTTTTTAGTTTATTTATTTTTGAGAAAGATAGAGACAGACAGAGAGTGGAAGGAGGCACAGAGAGAGAAGGAGAGAGAGAATCCCAAGCAGTCTCTGCACTGTCAGCACAGAACCTGACATGGGGCTCGAACTCATGAACCATGAAATCATGACCTGAGCCCAAATCCAGAGTCAGACACCTACTGAATGAGCCATCTGAGCGCCCCTATCTCTCATTGTCTTAACACACACACTTTGCAGGATACATAGCAGAGGAGAGAAAAGGTGGAAAAATGGATCTTTGGACCCCCACTCCCCTGTCTCTATGGTTATTTGCAGATAGTCCTTGGCTTTGTGTATACAATTTTCAAAATCCCCTTAACATATTATCTTTAGGAAGGCGGGCTTCTCTCATATCTTTCAATGCAAATTTGGTCTGGTTTCTTGGGCCAGTAATCTGTCTCCCTACACGAAGTTCTCACCTGTTGGCCATTATCTCTGTCGGGCTGACCTTGATGGGCTGTGGATTCTGCGGTGGAGCAGAGCTGTCTCATCTCAGAAGTCTTGCCTTGTGTTCGCTCTGAGGTTTCATTGTGGCTGCATCTTTGGGCGTGTTAATCGTGCACTTCCACTCTCTCTCTAGTCCAGTTACAATTTCCCTAATACCATATGTAACTACGGGAGCAGTGTTTTAATCCCCTTTGGTGGAAAGAGTCTCTTTATCTGGGACCTGGTCTGAACGGACCCCATCATTCATGTCTTGTGTCCTATTTTTGAAGACAACCCCACTGTCACCACTCAGGGATGCTTCTGCCACAGTCATGTCATGCCCATTGGTTTTTTAGCCTGTATTCTTTTCTGGTCTTGTATCCAGGACTGGAAATGATGGGAATTGGGCTCCCATTTTCCCTAGAAAAGGCATTCAATCTTTCTACATCCACCCTACAGATGACCAAAATATTAGCAACAGGGACATATTGTACGTAGCACGGCTGGAGGACAGGTAAACACTCTAACTCACAGTGACTAGATATCAGCTCTCTAGAAGCTCCCATTCCTCACAGCCCACGGTCACGATGCCCTTTAAGATTTAAAGACGAGTCACTCAAATTTTCCCATCTCACTTTTGTCTGGGATCAACATCCTCCCCAAAATCTTTTATACTTTTCTTTGTGGCTTTACATTTCTCCTGGCCATCTCTGGTTTCGGTTTCTTGCTTTCATATGATTCTCCATCTCCATTCTACATCCTTTTGGTGGGGGGGGGGGGAACATGCCTTTTCTTTTCTGCATCACCTGATTATGTTCTTAACATCGCACTGGTCTTTGACCTGGGAGGCCACGTGTTCCAAATGCATAGCCACAAAGTGGCTTCCCAATCCTCATTGGATTGTGACCAGAGTCAGGGATAAGCATGTATCAATTAAGGCTAATCTGTTTCAGCCTTACCCACTACCACAGCTAGTACTGCTTACTCAAATGCATGCACACCCCTCCAAGTCCATCTTGACACAAGGCACAGGAAACTTCTGGTGATATTTTGAGTGTATGAGGGTTTCTTTTAACTCAATACAGCACATGCACACACCTGTGCACACACCCCAACTTAAAATTAAACATTAAAATCCCTATTCTTAATGGCTGTTGGCCTTTCTTGTACCATGAGCTTCTTACTGGCTGGTCTTCTGTATATCTATCCCCATAGTCTATCTTCTTTCCTTTTTCTCATCTCTCCTTACTTCCTCTGGTTAGCAGACAGCCCCCAAACTAGCCACTGACAGCCAATGTGGGGTGGGAGGGTTAGACACTAGGTGTCCCTTATGAAGAGGACAAAATAAACATGAGAAAAATTGAAAATAAATTGGGCACTTTTCTGCTCCCCCCAAATATCCACCTCAAAGCCTCTAATTCTGTGCTTTGTTCTTTTAGATCCTGAAAGCTTTTTGGTTTTCAATAATTCTCTATTAAAATGCAAATACCTACTGGGAGTTGTTAAGCCTTATCAGTTAATAGTTGACTGTTGCATGAGCATTGGATCCTGCTTTAATGGGGTCAGAATGGCAGAGGAATGGGTGCTACTGTGGACAAATAGATTCAGGGAGGAGAGAGAGTATTATTTATTGAAGGGGTGGATTTTTGGCTCTTTCTTATATTTTGACCAGAAGGAACTCTGTTCACCATTATCCATAACCCTCTCTTTGCCTTCTGAAGCAAAGTAGTTTTAAAATGGTTGGTTTGTTTCTCCTTGGCCTGAGCACAAATTGAATTAAGGAGAGAAGTTGGAGTGTCTCTGTTTCACCACGCCTAAATCAGAAAGGGTAAAAGTGATCCAAGGAAATTACTACGATGAATCCCCCTCCAGTCTAATTTTAGCTCCATTTGAGAGCATCAGTCCCGTGGTGGCCCCGGTGGGCCTGGTGGCTCTGTGGATTGCAGCAAAGCCCAGGCACGGCCAGGATGATGGGTATACTTCCTCTGTGGTGGTAAGCAAGCTGAATTCCTCTGAGGTAGACTTGCCAATGTGAGCCCATTAGGAAGCACCAAAAGAGAGCGCAGGTGCACACTGCCAATTGATCCCAACTCCTGGGAAAACCTCAGACACCCGGCGGGGCCTCCAGAGGAAATGAAGGTATCCATCCATCAGCTGAGTCCTCAGCAGCATCTTCCCCATCACCTGTGCTTCCGCCATGCCCACCACACCAGGAAGTGCCTTCAACAAAAGCCAAGTCTCCTTTAGGTCCAAGTGCAAGTGCAAAATGCTTTCAGCGCCAAGAACAAGTGACAGTGCAGGATCATTCCAAAGCAGAAGTGAAAATACGCGAAGTCTTTGCCACCTTCCCATCCCTTTTCTCCAGAATTCTGTTTTCCCTTTCAGATTAGATATTCAAAGTTAAGTTACACCCAGTAAGGCACTAGCACCCACCAAAGTACGAACAGCCTTGCTCAGAAACAGGGTCCTGGGGCCACCTCCTGTGCCACGTTAACTCTTCACTCCTAAGGGATCAGGTTCCACAGGAGGGACTGCATTGGCCAAGGTGTGCCCAGTTGGCTCAGAATAGCATCTATTTATCTACCAGTGTGGAAGCATTCCAATATTTTAACAACCTCTGACTGTCCTCGTGTCCCTTGCCCCTCTCCAAGCATCCTGCTCTAAGTTCCAAAGATGTGCTGAAACTGAGCCTAAGAGACTTCAGCTTTCAGCAGACCTATGCCCTTGGGGGTGGGTGGACCCGTGAGCTCAGTCCTAGAGCAGAGGTGGGGGTCTTACTGAAGAGGCTCAGGACCTTGCAGCTTAAGAAGGCAGGACCAGCCACAACCCCGGCAGGCATGGGCGCTGGTTCTGGCACCCAGGGAACCCCCTGCAGCCTGTAGCGGTCCCTGAGAATGACTTCCTCCGCCATCCAGGTATTAGCTCTCTGTGCTTTCCAGGTTTTCCTTAGCTTATTTCCACCATTGAAGGAAAACCTACTTCCCCTTCTCCACAACCCCTAACCCGCTTTTCAGGAAAATAAAATAAAATAAAATCTTTAGGCAAGCCCACCTCTGCTGCTTGCTGGAGAAGGGAGGGGAACTGCTTTTGTTGTGTGCACATGAGATCTGGCTCACTTTTCCTACCTCCATCCTCATTCGTGCCTCAGACCTCTCCATCTGGTACAGGTGAAGGGAACTCCGATTCATAGAGGTCTTTACATGTAATCATGGGCCTGCTTGGTGGGGGTTGGGAGACAGAAGGAGGAGAGCCGGGAAGTGAGCTATTTTCCGTTTGTCAAAAATCCAAATGGAAATTATAGATGAGCACAATACTCTTGTGTGCAACTAGGGAAATTCAACTTGAGCTGGCTTAAGGGAAAAAAATGGAATTATTGGCTCATGAAATCAATCCACAGGAAGAACGAGGGTATGCTGAGCCTTGGGGACAGCCGGAACGGGGGCCCCAAGTGTCACCAGGACATTCTCTCATTCTCTAGCTCTACACCTGTGTTCTTCCCTGAGTGTGGGCTTCATTCTCTAGACCGGTGGTTCTCTGCCAGGGACACTGAGAGAATTTCCCCTCCAGGGGGCATTTGGAGATATGAGGGGCGGGGTGGCATCCAGTGGGATGAGGTTACTGTTGCCGCTAAACATACGATGATGACGGAGCAGCCCCCAAAACATAAAGTTATCTGTCCCCAAATGTCAATGATAGTTGAGCAGCCTGCTTCTCTGCATGGTGGGCAAGGAGACTGCAGCAGTTCACACCCACCTCCGACAGCCTTGCTGATCCCGGGGGGACTGAGACTTGCTCATTCTGATCCAAATATCAAAAATCCCATGAAAAAAAGGGACAAACCATATGATTTCACCTTTACATGGAATCTAAAAAACCAAATGAACAAACAAAACAAAATGTAAACAGACTCACAGATACAGGAAACAATCTGTTGGCTACCAGAGTGGGGAGCAGGTAGGGGATGAGGAAAATAGGTGAAGGGGATTAAGAAGTACAAACTTGCAGTTACCAAATAAATAAGTCATGGGGGTGTCGTGTGCAACTTAGGGTATAGTCAATAATATTGTAATAAGTTTGTGTAGTAGCAGGTAGTAACTAGACTTAATGTGGCGATAATTTTGTAATGGATGAAAATATCACACCAAGAAGAAGAAGAGGAGAAGGAAGAAGAGGAGGAGGAGGAGGAGGAGGGGGAAGAAGAAGAAGAAGAAGAAGAAGAAGAAGAAGAAGAAGAAGAAATCCCAGGGAAGTTCTCTGATTGGCTCAGCTTGGTCTGGAAGTTCACCAGAAAGGTAAGAGTTATTATTTATTTATGTTTTATTTTTATTTATTTTTAAATGTTTATTTTGAGAGAGAGAGGGGGCGGTGCAGAGAGAGATGGAGACAGAATCTGACGCAGGCTCTGCTCTGAGCTGTCAGCACAGAGCCTGATGCAGGGCTAGAACTCACAAACTGTGACATCATGACCTGAGCCAAAGTTGGGTGCTTAACCAATTGAGCCACCCAGGTGCCCCATAAATACCCTTTTTAGAACTTCAAGGTTGACATTGGGAAAAGGGATTCTCAAAAGAAGAAAGCTGAAAAGCAGGTGAAGAAAACATAATACAAAGTTAAACAAATGCTACTATTGAATAAGTTCAATTCATTTGGGAGACAGCATCTTTTAAAACGAGATGCGAGAGGATAAGTTAGAAAAGCGATCTTTGGTGGAGTAAAGTTTGGGAACTGTATTAATTTAACCCTCCACTAAAGTACTGCATGGCCAGGCCAGTGTCCCATGCTCCAGACCCTTCTCCCCATTCCTCCCCCAAAGATAAGTCCTGGGGGACCCGTTCCCTGCTTAAATCTATGGGTGGTAAGTGGCTATTCAGATAAACTAATTATCGCTAATGTTTAGCTAGCTAATGAGTTATTCCTTCCCGATGACATAATGCCTAACCCCATTACAATGTGCATATCCTTTAAAAGGTCCTTAAAGGAGAAAATAATGGCAGAAATTTCAGCTTGGTGGGAAGATATTTTTGTTTTGGAGGCCTTAGATTTGGGGTCATTCATTTACATAGCAGGTTACACTGTATCTGAATAAGCCATGCTCAAGGTCAGCAGTTTCTGAAGGATAGTCTATAGAACACTGAGTCCTGGTGGCGGGTGTGTGTGTACTAAGTGTTACTGAGAATAAAGATTTCATGAAGGAGGAGGAGGGCAGGGAAGGAAAAAAGAAAAGAAAGATTTCATAATCTGATCGGTTGGGAAATGCTGGGTTTGGGATAAAATTTAGTGGGTTTCTTTACTGTAGGACTCAGAGCTTTGTAATAGAATGGGTGCTGTGACCCTCAAGAAGGGAACGCGAGTGAGCAAACTTTTGGGCCTAGGAGGTCTCTTCGCTGAGGCATATAGTAGATAGTGTGTAATTGCCCTGTTTGCTGCCAGATGTCCTTGCATAATTGTGAAAGGCATTTCCTTTCATTCCCCAAAGTGTACCAGTTTGGAGGTAAATGATATAATCTCCCTGTTCTAACAGGAACACACTTTGGGAAATGCTTTTTTATTGTCATCTTTATTTGTGGGGAGCAGTTTTTTGACACCATCTTGAATCAGTCTTAGAAAGTCTCCCCTGGGGTCATATTTTCACAACTGAGGCATTGAACTTAGAGTTGATTTACAGTAATTTCTAGATGAGTACAGGATGAGAATGAGCTGGAGCAGTGGTTTCCCCCAGAACGCTGCTAAATTGACCCCTTTCCCCCCACCAGTGTTAGCACTGGAAGGCCAGAATCAAAGCATACACTGTTCAACATTGGACAGACCCCCCCAAGGTCATTGCATTAAGGGATCATTTGGTTGCAAGAGACAGAAACTCAACTTGAGCAGGCAAAAAAATAAATAAAATAATTTCAGGAAGAAACTTCTGTAAGCGGAGGACAAACTTAAGGAACCAGAGCACTGCTGGGTATCTTGGGGGCTGAACCCCGTTTCTTGATGTTTCTAGGATTCTTTCCTCAATCACAGCTTGTTCTGCCTTAGCTTTAACACGTCCCACCACAGACCATGCAGCCTCTAGTTGCTGGTGATGACAGACGTCCAAGTCATCACCTTCAAGTATTCACATATTAAATATTAGGCAAAACAAAGGTGATTATTTTAAAATTAGAACCATGGAGAGGGGCACCTGGGTGGCTCAGTCAGTTAAGCATCTGACTTCAGCTCAGGTCATGATCTCAGAGCTCGTGAGTTTAAGACTCACCTCGGGCTCTGTGCTGACAGCTCGGAGCCTGGAGCCTGCTTCAGATTCTGTGTTTCCTCTCTCTCTGCCCTCCCCTGCTCACACTCTTTCTTTCTCAAAATAAATAAACATTAAAAAAAAATTAGAACCACGAGCAAAAATGTTAAGCAGCATACAGTGGTTGGAGGAGAAGCCGGGAATGATGAGGGTTTTACTTTAAAGCCAAAGAGAAGGACAGAAAACAATTCCTGTAAAAAATTACCCTTGAAAGTCCCTAAATCACCTATAATGTACAGTATATGTGGTTTTATGTCCTCAACTCTCAATATATACAAATGACAGAGGCCTGCAATAATGTACAGGAAATAATGAATACTGTAGAGAAAAATAATAAAAGTACATAGGCAAAATACAAGATTTCTTACACAAAAGACACATAAGAAACAGAAGAAGAAAGAAGAAAATAGAGAAAGACTACAGATGGTTTCTTCAGTTGAGCATCAGCTAGAGTATGCAGGTTAGAATTAAGGGACATTTAGTACCAAAAAAGCATCTAGCTTTAAATACTAGTGTGATATTTAGGGCAGAGACCATGAGCCGCCTCCAGGGAGAGGAGGCCCGTTGTGGTGAACCTCCCGCTCATGCTGGTTGGCACGTGGTTCTCTGAGTGGGAGGCGGAGAAAAGTCACTTGTTCTATTCTGTTTGTTTACTTTTCCTTTCTGTTTTCTAACTGCCGCCTTCTTCTTCCCCTCACCTCTCTCTCTCTTACATGCCCCCCCTTTGCTTTAAATCAATATGGCAGGCCATGGAAAATGGTCGTGAAGAACAGGAAATAGGGTTACACAGGTTTAAACCCTGGGTGGTTCAGTCGATTAAGTGTCTGACTTTTCATTTCAGGGTCATGAATTCAACTCCTTGGTCCAGATCTCTGCTGGGTGTGAAGCCTACTTAAATAATTAAATACTTTCAACCTTAAGGTGTCTTCCGGTTGAAAATGGGCAGCCCTGTGGACCATGCAAATAAATAAATAAATAAATAAATAAATAAATAAATAAATAAAATGAATCTTACCACTGGGAGCACCTTGGATGTGACCTTGGAAAAGCTCCTTAATCTCTCTGTATCTCAGACCTCAAATGAGGGCCATGATAGAACACACGTGGTAGTTTTATTGTGATGATTAATGAGGTAATGTGTACAGGCACTTAGTGACAGACACCCATAACCACTCCTATTACTCCTTTATGCTTCTGTTTATTTGTAATAATAACACCAACAGGCTCTCTGCTCTCTGAGGAGTTTTCCTGATTTTCACTTTGTTCATTTCCTCCCCCTCCCCAAGTTTTGCTTTGTTATATTGTTTATTTGTTTTTAATCAATCTCTGGCTTGCTCCTGCCCCTTGGAGAGAAGGCCTCTCTTCTTCAGAAGTCACACAGCATCCTTCATCCATTCATTTAGGTATGCATTTTACAAGTATTTATTGAGTGACTTCTGTGTCCCACGCATTATCCAGGTGTGGGGGATACAGCAGAAGACGAATCAGCACAAACCCCTGTTCTCAGAAGCTAATATCCTGGAGGGAGGAGGAGGCTATGGGGGGAGGTGTCAAGCACTCCTGATCCCTGGTGTGTAACCCAAATCATGGCTGCCCCCCCCGCTTGCTTTGCTTACATCTCCTTTCCGGACGCTACCTCTTGGCCGTGAACTTTTCCTTCTCTGCTGTGTTTGTGAATACCTTAGGTTGTTCCAGAGGAATCCCAGGCAGCTCCTTGGCCTTTTGGCCTCACCACTTCCAAACGCCTTGTTCTCCCCCCTGCCGTGTGCTGTGATTTTCTTCCTAGGTGCTCTTCACCTTTTCCAAGCCGGATCCACCTCCTGCCTGGTCCTTTCAGAGTCCCTTTCTTTGGTGCAGGCACCAAATCCCAATTTAGCAACACTTGTGATTATAATTAATGTGCTGTTTACTCCCTCTTCCAGATCATTAATGAAGATGTTAAATGAGACCAGAATGAAACTGCGTCCCCGTGGCATCCCGATAGACACCTTCCAACAACTTGACACTCTTGCCATTTGCTGTTTCATTACCCTTCGTTTACCTTGCAAACACAGGCCCTTGCTTTTGAAAGAGGCAGAAAGCTTGATATTTCTACTGCTGCAGAGATGCCACTTAAGGGTGGGCATATGAAAACCTGGCATATTGTAAATATGTCTTTTTTAAAAAAATTTTTTAAATGTTTTATTTATTTTTGATACAGAGAGAGACAGAGCATGAGAGGGGGACGGGCAGAGAGAGAAGGAGACACAGAACCGGAAGCAGGCTCCAGGCTCTGAGCTAGCTGTCAGCACAGAGCCTGATGCGGGGCTCGAACCCACGAACGTGAGATCTGACCTGAGCCGAAGTCGGAGGCTTAACTGACTGAGCCACCCAGGCACCCCTAAATATGTCTTTTTGAGTTTGAATTAAACGTGGTTTACAAATTGAGCATTGTCAGTAAATACTTCTTGCTCTCCCTCTTCTCAGATGGCTTTGTTTTCCCTGGACTTTCTGCAGCTGTTCTGTCTTTGGGAGAGAGGAGAAGGCTAGATGTTTGCTGTTTGCAAAGAAGTTGCTTGTATCAGCTTAACTATGAACTGTGAAGTTACTCTGTTACATGTACAAGCTGTGTTCATGGGCTGCATTAAAGCCCTATCTTTTTGGCCATGGAATTTTGCAGTGCCCTCCTGCTCTGACGCTAGCCCAGCTATGTGACCTTCTCTGGCAGATGGAATTTTAGCAAACATAATGCAGGCATAAGCTTGAAAAAAAGAAAGCACTTGCATGTTTCTGCTTGCATGCTTGCACCCTCCACAATCACCATGAAAACATACCCAGGAGAGCCTGTTGGAAGACAGAACACAGGGACAGAACCCAGTTACTCCAAGTGTCCAGTAAACACAACTGAATGACCACCAGATGTATGAATGAGCCCAGCCCCAATGAGCAGAACCTTCTAGTCAACTAACAGATGCACGAACAATAAATATATTGTTTATGAGGGCTTCCTGTTTGTTACACAGCATTAGGCATAGCCATAGATAGCTAATACAATAGCATACATTTGGAGTGTCATGGACAGGAAACTCATTGATCTCCTGACGGTTTTGTACATAGTGCATCTCTGACACGATCTTTTATAGGAAAGGAGAAAGAAAAGTTTTCTAAGCAGGAATTGAGAAGTAAAAAATTGGTCCTAGAGTCTGTTTTCAGGCTTTCAAAAGCAAAAAGCAGAATACAATCTCCATATGTTTTCTGCTCAAGATTGTTAAAGCATTTATTGAGCACCTGCTGTGTGTGGAGTACCATTAGAATTCTGACAAGTATAGTAACCTTTATGTGAGGAAGGGGATGTGGGAGAGAAGGGTCTTCGTGGAATGCTACAGAATCTGCAGAGAACCATAAAATGCCCTTTCCCCAAGGAAGATAGAGAAATGAAGCCTGTCCAAGAACAAGAGTGCACTTCCTCCCCCTTAACCCTAAACAATGGTTTGCTGCTTCCTTTTTCAAAGACTTGCTTCCTGAAACTGCCCTGCAACTCAGCCCCCTGCTGAAAGATGCTCCTTTGATTTGTAGCAACCCAGTGGCAGGTGACCTCAGTGGGCAGGGCAAAGCATGTTTATACATCCCAAGGAGAAGCCACACACTTTAGGAGTGCGGAAGAAGGAGCCTCTAATTGCTCCCTGGGGCATTCCTCACCCAGCAACCCTTTGTGCACCCTCACAGCTGACACCCAGCCCTGGGACCCAGCTCTTAAAAGCGCGGCCACGCGCCAGCAGCATGGCCGGCACCTGGGGCCTGAGTGGATGGGTAGAACCTCAGGCCTCTTCCAGAGCTACTGAATCCAAATTGATATTTTCATAAGAAGCTTGGGATCTGTGTGGTATTGAAGTGTGAGGAATACTATATTACGGGATTTAGAGTTTTTCACTCTAGACAGTGGGCTTCTGGAAGGCAGGAGTATATGGTATTTGCATCCCCAGACCTAGCACTGTGTCTGACTCTAGTAGGAGCTCAAGATAAATTGGTTGGACTGAAGCGAGTTGCTGTCATTGATCAGCCAGACCCACTAAACCTACCCCATAACCCACTTGTCAGACCTTTTCTTTCCATGATTCCTGAGCCCCCTGGAGTGGACACCTGCTTGCATTGATCCACCTGAAACAGACTGCACAGACTCCGGGCAGCTCCGCACACTCCAGAGATTCAGGCTGGAACACTGTGACGTAAGGCAAGACATCAAGTGCATTTGAACAAGCGAGTCTGGGGCCAGAGTTCTGCATCTATTAGAATGTCAGGCCTGAGCCTAAATTAGGGCCCTATTGGAAAATGTGCTAGGCCTTCTGCAGTGGACACAGAAATAGACCCTCAGCAGGCAGGAAGGGAGGGAGAATAAGGAGGAAGTTAAGAAAACAGAGGGTGGGAGAGGAGACGGAAAGAAAAAATAGGCTAGGGCTTGTGGGACCTAAATTTTTCCTTATTTTCCAGTGGAACTTGGAATGCTTCACCCCCCTCTCATGGTATCGTTGACATTAAATATCCAATCCTCTCTGTCCCACATCAACTTGAGTAATATCCTATGGCTAAGGCTGGCTGCATCTGCTCTCCTCCTCTTTACTCAATTCAAGTTAAGACTGCTCCCACCATACATTACTATTGGGATTTTTTAAATGATTTATTTTGCTATACAATTCAGACCTTTGAGCCATACTGGGTGCTGGGCGCTTTGTCGACACAGTGGTTAGGGATGAAAGGAGAGTTTAGGGGATTGTGGAGTTCTGTCTTTCAATAAATCACTAATTTTATTGTAGTAAATAGAGCTCACCTCCTGGTACGTCAATAGCCTGCCTTGAAAAATGATATGAAACTATCACAGTGCATCCAAAGAGAAAAGAGGACGAATGGCATGGAGGGCAAAGAATATTTTCTCAGCGTTAGCCAAGGCTGCAGCAAGAATGTGGAGGTACAGTCAGAACTCCTTGTAAGAGAAACTTTCCACTGTTTGCTGGGCATCTTGTATGTGGCTTCTGCCCAGATGAGAAGCTTTATAAAGACAAAGCATGGAGCAACGTAGCTGGGGAGGGGGAGGGGTGGGTGTTCAGTTCTGCCGTGATCTTAGAAAGACCTTGGGCAGTGGTGAGAAACTCCAGCACACTCCCAGTGTTGCTTTTACATGGCTGAGAATCATAGAGACAGGCACCATCTAGGGCAGGAACTGCAAGCAAAATAGATGCCAGGGTCATAAGGTAAATGATACCCTGCCTAGGAAGGTTCGGTGCTAAACTGAGCCGTGAAGCTAGAGCTGTTCTTTCCAGCTCCCTTCTTTCTCAACTACTGAGACCATCACAGAGCACTCCATTTCCCAGCATACCTGCAGCAAGGTGTGGCTAAGATGACTCACTTCTGACCTTTGCAACGTAAGTGGAACTCCCTGGGAAGTCTCTCTTTCCAATATAAAAGGACAGAGCCTTGCTAGGAAAGATTTTTGTCCTTTGCCCCTTTACCTCCTCCATCCTCTTTTTTTTTATTTTTGGCCTGAGATGTTCATGCTGCAGCTGGATGTGCAGCAGCTCTCTTGAGATTATGAGGCCCAAACACCATGTGCTGAAAGTAGCAGGACATCAAGACAGAGGAGCCCAGCTTCCCGATGGTGCCGTTCGGCCTTGGTGCCAGCCCTGGACTTCTGACTCCTGGATGGCATGCTGCCTGTGAAAGATGAACCCCTCAATTGTTTAAACCCTGGTGGTCACATTTTTTATTATTCACACGGTAATATACTGCCCCCGGCTCTATACATTGCTGCCTTGTAGAAACACTGGCCCAGTAGGGGCCAGATCTGACTTTCTAAGAGAAGCTGCAAGTCTGGATTGCTTTTTTTACATGAAATTTCCCAGTTGGCAGTTGAGAATTGATCCCAGTAGAGGCAATTCATTGAATTATTTGAAAACACACTTCCAATTTGTGACCTGTGATTTCTAGAATGTTTACTCTGGGCCAGGTGTGATGTTAAGCACTCTGTATTGATTATCTCATTTAATCCTCCCAACAGTGCTGAGAGTAATGCTATTATGACTTCTGTTTTATAAATGAGGAAACTGAGGCCAAAAGGTTAACTCGCCCAGTGCTATCTAGCGAGTAGAGAAATAGCCATTAGGAAGGATCACGTCTGACTTCGGAGCAGGCATTGCTGATTACTATAGAATCAATCATCTATTACCACAATAATGCTGCTTAACAAACCACCCCAAACTCAGTGGTCTACAGTCAGCCCTTATTCTCATGCTTGGAGCTCTGTAGGTTGACTGTGGCTTGGGAGAGTTACCCTGGTCTTGGGGGGAGACCGGGCTTCAGGCTGTGGGTTCTGTGAGATGGGATCTAGGCTAGGAGTCAGATTTAGGTCAGCTGCATGCGTGTTCACTCTGAGGCCCAAGGGAAAGGGCAGAGGTCATGCAATTATGTTCTCCTTTCA
Organism: Suricata suricatta; assembly: GCF_006229205.1. Classification (NCBI taxonomy): domain Eukaryota; kingdom Metazoa; phylum Chordata; class Mammalia; order Carnivora; family Herpestidae; genus Suricata; species Suricata suricatta. The sequence continues at coordinate 175,411,532 of NC_043700.1, read as the reverse complement.
CGGGGACACCTGAGTTAAGAACTAAGTTATATGGGTGAGTGCACTTACGGCCTCAGAGTCTTGTTGTGACCAGTAGTCCATTGACCAAATTACGAAGCCAAGCCCAACATCTCGAGAGCAGAGATGTGCACTCGGTCCACGCGGAGGGAGAATGCATCTTGCCCAACAGGCACCCAAACAATGACAACTTTGCTGCACAGTCTCAGGACAAGCTGGCCTTCATTTTGATGAAACAAAGGCTCCTTTTTCCCCCACACTGCCTGTTTGCAAAAGTGGCAAATGGCGCCTGGATCTGGTAAATGGGACACAAAGCAATCCAAACTCATCTAAAATCAGTTCATTTCAGAGATGTCACTGCCCTCTGACAATGTTATACCCTGCTAATTGTGGCCGAGGTCCAGCTTCTGGGAGGTGGCTACAGGAGGTGGGGAGGAGCCAGTGGGAAGGGATCCCAGCTCCCTTGGGGGGGGGGAGGGGCCTTCCACAACATCTCCCACCCTCATTCCTGCCTTTCTCTTTCCCTTTTATCATCATTCCTCTTTTCTTTCCTCCTTCTCCAACACTCTGGAATATTCAGTCATCCAGTCATTCAATTATTCAAGCAATAGGCACTTATCGACTATGTCTTTTGTACCTACCAAGCACTGTCTGTGAGGCAGGAACAGAATCATATCCATTCCTGCACAGCCTACTTCTCACAGAGGCTGACAGATAACAGACGAACAGATGAAGCGAATGAGACCATTGCAGAGGGTGAGAAATGAAGACCGGCCAGCCCTAGGGGATGGCAGGAAGGAGAAGCAGAAGGCTCTCTGTCATGGCCCGCCACGACAATCTGAAAAGAGACCCGAGGCAAGGGAATGAGGAAGAAAGAGGAGACAGAAAGTCAGGGGACAGGAGGGACACTCAGAGCCATTGCACCAAAAGTGTCATTCTTCATTAGCAGTTTGTAGCTTTTATACAATAACCACAGGAGCTACTGTCGAATAAGCAAAGCATAAAAATAGGCTAAGTTCCTTATTTTCCAGACTGTCCCCCTTGTGACCCTGCTTGCTAAAGCATACTTGCCTATGACCTCATGGAAGGATGAGACCTCTCAAGGGATAAGAAGGAGGAATTGTGGTAGACCCTTATTTTTAAAGGTCAGGGGCTGACCGGACCTTGGCATTTAACCACATCAGGGGCACGTGTGCAGGGCACACGGAAGAGTCCCGAGAGCTGTTGCTCTACTTGTGGGAGGGCGCGTCCCCTTGACAAGAAGGGGACTTCCCTCTAAGGAGCTATAGTTCGACCGGTCACTCCTCCTGTGCTGCCGCTTCCCACACCCTCCACCCACTCCTTTTAGGGGGTGGCCTGGGTGTCACTCCCCAGTCATGCAGACCTATGGATGTGCTGCCTTAGACCACTCATGCTCATCAGGGAGCTACAAGAACATCCAGCCTGACCAGGTTCTCCAGAATAGTGGTTCTCAGTGAGGACAAGGCAGTGATCTGGCCCCCGGGGGCATATGGCCATGTCTGGGAACATTTTTGATGATCCCAGCTGGGGGACGGGGTTGCTAGTGGCATCTAATGAGTAAAGCCCAGGGATGCATCCATACATCCTGCAATGCACGGGTAGGGTTTTCTAGCCCCAGATGTCAACTGTACCCAGGTGTTCTAGAGACACGCTGGTTGGCCTCCCATGCCTCTCTTCAGGGATCAATTTAACTTTTAGATATCATTTTGTTTGCCTTGAGAAGGGATGATATTTGCACATCACAAAATTCAGACAGTGTAGTGGGGTTCATGTGAAATACCCATCCCCTCCAACCTTCTAGGTCCCCTTTCTTTTCTCCACCACTGACCCCAGTTCCTTATGTACCTATCTCCAGACATCCTCTGTGTGTGAGCAGAGCCTGTTAGTGCGCCCCTAAAGTCCTCTCTCCCCTCACCCTTTCACACCTGTGAACCCTGAGTCTTCCCCCCGGGGGCCTTGGGTTCTGGCCCTGGGAGCACTTGCAGCAAGCAGGGATGACCCTAGAGTGAATGCTCTTGGGAGGAGTCCACAACCAACAGCAGATGGAACTTTAAATACCCCAGCTTCCTGGCCTCTTGGGTGAGATAATTGTGGGGTGAGGGCTCCACTGTTTTCCAGACTTCCCCAGCAGAATTGCCTTCTGGCTGTCATCAGTGGCAGCTTTCTTGGTAATTACCCTTCGTTGACTACATTTCCTTCCTTACCTATCTTGCCTTGCCTAGCCCTGCTTCTTCACTCTTCTACTGGAGTTTCCTGGGATTGCAAACAGCAACACACATTTATGTCCTTTCCTCACAGTTTGATTCTGCAGAAACACAAATTCAGACAGATATAAAGGTAATACGTACATATGCATAATATACATTTGTAATGTAACACATATGTATGTAATGTATCCATATCCATACATGTGAAATATTAGGAGATACATGCATTTCTCTTGACAGAGCCCCCTTGAAATTTAACAAAGACAAACGCATTCTAGAGCTTACTATGCCTGACAGAGAGCCAAATGCTTTCCTTGTGTCCCCTTACCATGTCCCAATCCTACATTCAAGATGATGTTCTTCTCCCTATATATATATTTAAAATATTTATTTTTTGGTGGGGGTAGAGCCCAAGCAGAGAGGGGGACAGAGGATAGGAAGTGGGCTCTGTGCTGACAGGCTGACAGTAGTAAGCCTGATGTGGGGCTCAAACTCATGAACTGTGAGATCATGACCTGAGCTGAAGTTGAATCCTCAACAGACTGAGCCACCCAGGTGCCCCATGTTCTTATCCCTATATTTTAATGGGGATACTGAGTCACAGAACTATCAGCAGAAGGAGGCAGTTCAAAACAGGGTCTCTAGGGACACCTGGGTGGCTCAGCCGGTTAAGCATCTGACTTCAGCTCAGGTCATGATCTCACAGTTCGTAGGTTTGAGCCCTGCATGGGGCTCTGGGCTGACAGCTCAGAGCCTGGAGCCTGTTTCAGATTCTGTGTCTCCTTCTCTCTCTGCCCCTCCCCTACTCATGCTCTGTCTTTCTCTCTATGTCTGGCAAAAATAAATAAAATGTTAAAAAAAAAAGTTAAAAAAACACCAGAATCTCTGTAACCCCCACCGCCTGGGTGAAAATCCTGGCTTGCTCTCTTAGCAGTTCACCTTAGGCAAGTTGCCCTTCCTCTCTGTGCCTCAGTTTCTTCCCCTATGAAATGGAGACACTGTTGTGAGGATTAGATAAGTTGATAGAAAACTCTCCATAAAATTTGGATTATCATTATTGTCTGGCTGAGTCTTTCAGCTGGAATTTTACTGACCGTGTTTTAATGTCATCTAGTGATCCAGTTCATTTTTTAAGCTAAGGATGAAACTCGTAGTTCTAAGATTTTAAGAAAATAAGTCAAAGAGATCACACAAAAGTTTTATTCCAAAAATCCTCAAAGTGCACTTAAAAATGCTGCTGGAACCGGTCTCACCCCCAAGCAGCATGGAAGGCTAAGGCTTCCTGGAGGAAGCAGATTACACTACCGAGAGTCTCAGTGACCGAAGCAAAAGTCTGCGCTGTGGTTATGCTCATCTGCAGAAATCCAGGCTCCCTGCATTCTAGAATAATTTGATCCACACCATCTGGCAGATTGAAAGAAGATGAAAAAGAAGAAGAGGAAGAAGAAACAACAGCCATGTAGCATGAATGTCATTCCCAAGCTAAGTTATGCACTCTCATTTGCTTCATGTAATACGAGCCAAATTTAAACATGTCAACATCTCAACAATTGCTGATTTTTCAAGTGCTATACGATGCATCTGGCGGGCGCTCATTGAATGTTCTTCAATGATGGTGACGTAAATGTATTTACTAAAATACAGAGTATTGAAAAAATAAATCGTATATTGTGATGTCCTTTGGTTGGCATTTGCATAAATTGGCACTCTCTGAAATACGTGGTTGGGATTTAAAAGAACATGACTGTGTTTTAAAATGTTCAAAGAGTCATAATTATAGAGCTTACAAACCATTTAGTCCATTTCCCTCATTTTAAGTGTAAGAAAACTTAGCCTGAGATTAATTTCTGATAATGAGAGAGAAGGAGGGAAGGAGCCTGAGACTCTGTACCCTCAGCAGGGAGGACAATGGGGACAGAAGTGAGGGACGGTGGCAACTGGACCACCGCTAGGATCCTCCCTCCTTCCTGACTCCTGCTGTGACTTCTTCTTCTTCTTCTTCTTCTTCTTCTTCTTCTTTCTTCTTCTTCTTTTTTTTGAGAGAGAGAGAGAGACAGCGTGAGCAGGGGACGGTCAGAGAGAGAAGGAGGCACAGAATCCGAAGCAGGCTCCAGGCTCTGAGCTACCTGTCAGCACAGAGCCCGATGCGGGGCTCGAACCCATGAACCCAGGAACCGAACTGAACCGTGAGATCAGGCCTGAGCTGAAGCCGGATGTTTAACCGACTGAGCCACCCAGGCGCCCCTGCTGTGACTTCTTAAAGTGGAAGCAGGAATGCAACCACTCACCAGGTGTAACTTCTCTTCCTCTCCTTCAAGTTTGCTCAAGATGCAGGTAGTGTTCCTGAGGTTTACTAGGAAGGACTCTTGGAATTGGTGCCTGTAGAAGGAAAAAGAAGGAAACAGGACTAGGCAGAAGAAGAAGTTGAACTGTGATTCAGTCTCCACTGAGCCCCCAGACAACTCTATGGATGTGTCCCTTCAGAATTGTCCCAAGCGGAGGGAAAGAGCGCGGGCCTTTGTATCCTCCTGCCCCTAAATAATTAGACATTAGATGTCAGCCACCCCAGGTGAGGTGGCTACCTTCTGCTCAGGTCATTCTGGAGGTGAGCTGACAGCGGGGGGCTGGATCCCGGCCCTTCCTGCCTGCAGAGGCCTTGGACAGCACATCACTGTCCATCACACCAACCTAGTGCTGGCCTTAGAGTGAGCTGTAAGTAAATGTTGAATGGATGAACCCAGTCAGAGCCTCAAGACAGACCTGAGGGGGACAGAATGTGTTGTCACCTTTATGAGATGATTTAGGGACATGGGAAGAGATCAGCTCACCAAGGCAAAATAAAGCTCCATTACGCCTGTCACATGAGTATCCGGAATGTCTCAGTGTCCCTTGGCAATGGAGGCATTCCTGTACAAGGGTTACCCCTAAATGTGCAGTTGTAAGATGCAACTGGCATTACTAGACCGAATATCACTAGATATAGTCCTTTCTCATTTTCGGTACCAGAAAGCTCAGAGGTAAATATGCAGTGTGCTGGGGCGCCTGGGTGGCTCAGTAGGTTAAGCATCCGGCTTCAGCCCACGTCACAATCTCACGGTTCAAGCCCTGTATTGGGCTCTGTGCTAACAGCTCAGAGCATGAAGCCTGCTTAGGATCCTGTGTCTCCCTCTCTCTCTGCCCCTCCCCCACTCATGCTTTGTCTCTCAAAAATAAATCCATGTTTTAAAAAATTTAAATTTGCAGCATATCTATAATGATGCGTGGAACTTTCTGGCTTTAAAAACTGTTCTGTTTCCCCCACTCTTAAACTTGACACACCATTCTATTGTGTAGTTTCTCTGATTCTTGTGTTTTAGCATCTACTTATCTTACTTTTGTAATTCATGTGTTTCCAATAGCCAAGCTCTGTGGAACAAGGCCAAGTACGAATACGTGCATACTGTATGTTTATTATTTTCTCACAACATTGAGTGGTTAGGGACAGTCTTCTTGGCTCTCATTCTGTGACATCAAGACTAGTGGATGAGATCAGCAGGATTATTCTCCACCTTGTAAATGCTCTCTCTTGGCTTAACAAAACTAGAGACATATCTTCAGGCTGTAAAAGGCCTTCCTTATATAGTTGTATGAACTTCCTCATATAGTTGTATGAACTTCTAGGTCATGCACCTTTATTTCCTGGATTTAGTTACATATTAAACATAGGTGTTAAACTCACCGTTGTCCTTAAGGCATAAAAAATATTTTCAGCCATAGCTTAATGATTTAAAAAACTCCAACATCCAGGGGGCCTGGGTGTAGTCAGTTAAGTGTCCGACTACAGCTCAGGTCATGATCTCACAGTTCGTGGCCTTAAGGAGGTGCTAGGTGAGTCAGCCTGGAGGTTGCTGTCGGGTAAGTGGGGAACCATTTGGAAGGTTCTGAAGTGATGTGATGACCTGGTTGGATTTTTGTTCTTGACACATCAACGATCCGAGGAAGAGATTATTTCTATCTGGACTCAAGACAGCGGTGGTGACGGATATGCTCTGAAGGTGTTTAGGGGGACGAGTGTGGGCCCCAGCCACACCCGAGGACTGGGGACCCGGGCATGAGGGGCCTGTCTGTGGCTAGCCTTCCCAGACCGGAAAGGTGCAGTCTCTGTGCCCCAGGGTCCTACTGCCACCAGAGTCCCCGTGAAGCTGAAGATTTGTAGATTGTACCCAAGTACCTATTTCCCAAGAGTGATTTGAAATGAGAATGAGGTCTCCACTGTGGATTCACACTCAGGAAAAAATGCGAAAAGGAATCTGAAATTGCCCTGCGTCTGAATCACTGGCATTCATTTCTCTAAATTGGCCGGAGGCTGCTTCCATCCTTGATTTCTACTGTAAGCCTGCTTAATTCGGAGCTGGGGAGACTCTTCTCCGGGAGCAGGCTGGGCTATCAGTTTCAGCCCTTAATCAGGTGCTTAACAAAGGAGCCCACCAGCTCCAAGGATGTGTGCGAAGGAGCGCTGACAACAGTGCAGGGCTGGGAGGTGGAAGGCCGGAGGCTTCTCCCGGGCCAAGCAGGCCATTCTCACTCACTGTGGACAAGACGGTCAACCTCAGTAACTGGCCCGTTAAAAATATCTTTATTAAGCAACTACTATATGCAAGGCACCATTTGAGGCAGAAGCCGTATATTTATCTCTTTATTCCTCATCCTTGACACAGACTCGGAAGAGAGAAGCTAGGTGGTGTTGTACTATGAAATGAGCCTCAAAACCCTGCGGCTGCATCCGCGGGGCGTCCACACCCCTCTCTTGTTATTGTAGTGGTTCCCACCGTGGGCTCTGGCGTCAAGCCCGAATTAAGTCCCAGGTCGCTCGCGTGCATGCCATGTGGTCCTTGGCAAGTCACTTTAGGACAAGGGACACAAACTTCCTGTTTTTTGTAAGTCAAAAATCAACACGTTCAGATGTTAGATAGGTTCAACCATCTACAACGGGGGGGGGGGTGGACTGTTGTGAGGGTTGTGTGAGATCACGCATTCACGTTTTTCATCTAATCCCTAGCACAGGGTAAGGAGAGCTCTTGATCCTCCTCTTGTTTTAGTTAAAATAGTAAGTAAGAATAAAATTACAGTGATTTTATTTATATCCGGGAGGGGTAGTTTCAAACGTGGATGTTGGAGGGCAGGAACTTCTCTAAGATTCCCTAGAGGAGTTTTCCCTAAGCACGCCTGCCCTCTGGCCACACCCCAGACTCCTCCCCTTAGAGATGGAATGAGTCGCCTGGTGGGTGGGTGACAGCCATTGGTCCGCGGTTCTAGACCGGGAGGAACCAGTCCCTCGAGAATACTGAAGGTGTGTGTGTGTGTATGTCTGTGTGTGAATTTGCCTCTCTCTTCCTCTTCCCCCTGACCATCCTTCCCCAGACCAGCGACAGGCAGCGATTCTGGGTAAGCGCGTCTTCTGCAGACTCAACTTTTCCCGGAGGGTCCCCAGCTTCTGAAGGGGTGTGGGTGGTGGCTGAGACAGGGACAAGTAGGAAACCCACATTGAAGCTGTACCCTCGACTCCAGATCTTGGGAGCAACGAAGCAGATGTTTTGACATCTGTCTCCTCACCCCAGGCTCTCCCTGGATTTAGCATTTGGGCACAGAGAGGTGGAGTCACTTAGTTCCCTCACGCCCCAGCAGAGGGGACTGGACCGACTGGCTCCGGGAGGACACTGTGGCAAAAACTCAGTTTGCCTGTGCTGGAAGCAAGTCTAGACTGGCAGAAAAAGGAAAGTAGTTCATGAGGTGACCACAGTAAGTAATTTCAGGCCATTGGCTGGGGGTGGGAAGACAAAATCCCCGTGGAGAGCCTAAACATGTCTCTGGCCATCCTGGCCAGAGGGAATGTCCTCACAGGGAATCTTTTCTTTAGACGTCCACCTTTGCCCATCTTCTCCAGCCTTCTGTCCTTCCGGAACTCTCTTTTTCCCCCATCTAGATTCCTCTTACTTTCTAGCTCCGAGAAGCGTATCCAGTTCCCGCACCCACTACCCAGCCTGCTCCCAGCCTGCACCTCACAGATAGGTCCCGAAGTCCTTGCTGTTACTTTGTTGCACTAAGAACTCCTGCCCCCGCGCCGCCCCCTACAGCTCAGCGGTTCCTCAGCAGGACAGACCCCATGATTGGCAAACCTGGGTGAGCAAAAAAAATCACACCGTTAGTTTCACTAGCCTTTAACTGAACATTTCACATTTCTTTAAATACGAGTGTAGGCAACAGCCACAATATTTTTAGAAGGATTTGTGAATTTGTCATTGATAGAAATCATGACTATTTCCATATCACATATGATTGTTACAGATATCTTGAAATATCAGGTTCATCAGAACTTTGAAATTACAATACTTATTAAGCCTGCTAATAAATATTATTATTTATCTTGGTAACTGGTTTACTTTTGAACGCTTACGTTTTTATTTATGTAGAGGCGGTTCTTTTTTAAAATTTTTTTCAATGTTTACTTTTGAGAGGGAGAGAGAGAGAAAGAGAGGCAGAACAAGAGGAGGGGCAGAGAGAGAGGGAGACACAGAATCCCAAGCAGGCTCCATCCAGGTTCTGAGGTGTCAGCTCAGTGAACTGAGCCACCCAGGCCGCCCCCCCTCTCCCCCCCACCCCCGCCGCCCCCATGTAGAGGTGGCTCTTAGGCAACAACTTGAACAGCAGAAACCTAAGTAAGGTAGAAACCACAGTGGCCCCCTGGCTGAGTACAAAGATGCTCATTAAGAGACCACCTCAAAATATCCATAAGCCCTAGCTGACCTGTGAGTTACTAACACTAGGACACAGGTACCAAAAACGGAAAATTCCAGACATTCCCATACCTCCTCACCTTCCCCCTTTAATTACAGTCCCCACCACTGCCAAGGGCAGAGGTCTCTGCCCCTCCCTTGCCTTGTGGTCAATAAACTTCTCTTTCCTTGATTCTGCCTTGGGTGAATTCTTTCACCTCCAGTACAACCTGCCCCCCATTTGGTGGCCCCTCATCCGATCTGGAGACTCCACATTTTATGCTCTTGGAAACATTCTTCTGAGGGCTTACCATATCGCTGAAGAAATCCATTGCACAATAAAGATATTGAATTCGTGCTTTGGCAGGAAAAAGTACTGTAGCGATTACACGATTAGTTTTCCTTTACCGTGTTAGATCCCCAGCGAGGGCTCCTGTCTGCAGTCAGGGCCAGCGGCCAGGAGGGCAGTGACACCAACAGGGACACTTGGCCTGTCCTGAGAAGGTGCGGTGGATGGTAGCTCCCAAGCTTGCCCGCACCACACCCTCCAAACCTGACAATGACTCCACTCCTGGTAGAGTAGCTGATTGTGTCCCCTCCTCTTGAGTGGGGGAGGGCAAAGACTTCTGCAGATGCCACTTCTCAGGCCCCTGCTGAGGTCCCACTGGAAGGAGGGCCTGATCCCAGCTTCGGCCACCACTTGGGAACCGTCCACAGACACAAGAACGGCCTCACTCAGCTCAAATCCCAGAACTGGGGGAGATAATGAAGTGATTGTTGTTTCTTTAAGGCTCTCTGTCCTGGGGTGATGTGTTTCACAATAGTATCCAGAAATAGAAGGTGCCGGGGATACATTCTCGTCCTTCTTCCAGTGATGCTGGATTTTCTGAACCACAGCAATTGCACAAAGTGGAAGATGTGTGAGGCCCCAGATCAAACATCTGTCTATGTTGTGAGGGAGGTGTTTCACGAATGCTTTTGTTGTTCTTGTCTCTTATTAGACTGAAGAGTAGTTCTATCTGGTAGAACTTTCTACAGCGATGGAATCTCCATCTGGGTGTTCCAAAATGGCAGCCACAACATACATGTGGTCATTGAATACTGAGCGCTGGGAATGCGACTAGTACCGCTGAAGAACTGGATCTTAAATTTTATTTATTTTTAGTTATTTACATTTAAATAGTTATACGTGTTCCTGACTACTTTCTGGAACAATACACCTCTCGAGGAACTGGTTCGGACTCCAGGTGCTCCTTACATCAATTCTTACCTTCATTCCATACCTGTTTTACTTAGTGAAGGAAATAATTACTGGCTAGGCATGCTGTCATTTGGAAGACTAGTAAAGAGTTTGCTTTTGGCAAAGAAAATAAATAACCATCTAAACAAAAAATGGACGCGATGTAAAGCTGGAAGACAGACAATTTGGCATTTTGGTACCAAGTAGAGGCCATGACAACTCCGAGGCTGTCTTATCAGAGGGCCAAAATAGCATTCAGGTGCCACCATGGAACGAGGAAGGGTTCCAGCCCCAGGCCTGCAGGTATGACTCTGGGAACACTGTCCTTTGAAAGCAGAACTGGACTGTGGTTTTCCACATAAACAAGGCAGGGAGGGCAGGAATCATTCACGCTTGTGCACAGAGGAAAGACACCCAGTTTTACATGTTGCAGAATTGTTTACACGAATTTTTTAAATTTAATGACCATGATTGATATTTTCATTCATGAAGGAAAAACTTTTATATTTTTAATAGCCTGGTTTTATTTTATTTAAAATCTTTTTAATGCTTATTTATTTTTGAGAGAGAGAGAGACTCAAGGCATGATCAGGGGAGGGGCAGAGAGAGAGAGGAAGGTACAGAGTCTGAAGAGGCCCCAGGCTCTGGGCTGTCAGCACAGAGCCCAACACGGGGCTTGAACCACGAACTGTGAGACATTTCCTGAGTTGAAGTCGGATGTTTAACTGACTGAGCCATCCAGTTACCCCAGCCTGGTTTAATTTTAAAGAAGGATATACCAGGCTCCAAAACAAAATAAAATAGAAGATTAGAAAAATATGAAGGGAGCCTGGGTGGCTCAGTCGGTTAAGCCGTACAAATCTTGATCTCAGCTCAGGTCTTGATCTCAGGGTCGAGAGTTCAAGCCCCATATTGGGCATGAAGCCCACTTAAAAAAAAAAATATATATATATAGAAATAGCCACTCTGATTATTGAACAGGTTCTGAATTAGTGAAAATCTGTGCTATTTGTTAGGCAGAGTAGACGTGTTACTTTCAACACTTACAAGTAACCCAAACTAACAGGAAACAGACTGCTGCCAGAAGGAAATTCTGCCAAATCGACTCAATGAATTATAATCATTTGTAATGAGTCCATTAATTAACTAGGCCCTAAGGGATGTTGTAAAGAGTTCAAAAGTATTTTCCCAAGTAGGTTAAATACACCCCTCCCACCTCATTTGCTTACAAGGACACTTCACCCAACAAAAACTATTGTATTCAAAGAAAAAAAGTAAATTTCAGTCTTGTCTACATTTTCCTAATTTTCATAAACCTGAATTTAAAAGAGTCCAAATGAATAAGCTTCTGGTGTAAAATAAGAAACAGAAACAAAAACACAAACGAACCGCAAACCCAAAACCAAAGCAGTAAAAAGGAAGAAATCAAACAACCATGAATATTCATTGAGAACACCACAAAGGGACAAGGATTAAAGAGGGGAAAAGGACATGTTTTCTGTTTTCAGGCGCTTACATTTTAATCAGCGATTGACAATGTAATTATAAAAGGGAACAATATTGGCCAAATGTCAGTATTTGGCTAGGATTTTTATTTCTCCTTTCACTACTGGCTAAAAAGAATAGAGATGTTTCCAAATTCTGGGCCCTCAAGCAAAATGTTTTAGAAAACAGCTTCCTAATCATTCTAAAAATTACTCCTAAAAAGAGAAAACTAAAACAAACTGCTCAAGACATCAAGCTCCTTGTAGAAAAATAGTTAAAAGTATAGAGAAGCAACAGAAGAAAAAAATTACCTATATCCTACTCTTCAAAGATAATCTGTTCATTTTTGTACATTTCTTCTTGAATTTTTATGTGCATCTATTTGCCTGTGTATTTCTTCGCCAAAATGGTATTTTACATATTGTTTGAAAACTGCTTCCCTTGCCTTAATAATAAATCAGTGACATGTTTCCATGACTGGATAAACAATCACAGTCAGTATCTATGAGGTATTCCGCTGCATGAGTATTCCATAATTCATGTGACCAACTTCTGCTAGTAGATATCGAAGTTGCTTCTTTTTTTTTTTCCATCAAAACCAAGGCTGTAATCAACAGACTCGCTGTTCTCTCTTTGTGTACATGTTTAATTATTTCCACAGGAAATTATGTTAATGGATGAAAAAGCATGGCATGCCCATTTACAAAAAAAGTATTCCTCAGTTTGACTGAAATTCAAAATAATTAGGTAGTCTGGTGGTGACGTCTGACAGATATCTGGTCAGGTAGCTGCGTGATCTCAGTCAGACAAGCTAACTGCTGAGTGTCAGACAGAGTGTACGGTGGAAAAGGACCCACTATGTGGCTTATTAGGATGGTTCTATCCAATAGTACAACAATACATGTGCACACTGCCTGGCACGCAGTAGGTGCTTTATAAATGTCAGTCCTTCCTCACTCCCCACCCACTGTGAAACCTACTCTCCTCCATTGGTAGAGAGGGAGAGAGGATAGGAGAAAAGGGGGGTTAAGGGAACAGAGAAGGAGTTCTGGCAAACAAAGAATGTGTGTCTCCATGACTCATGACAGCTTTTCATGCTTTTTATATTTGTTTGTTTTTCGTGGCTAGAGTTTCCCCAGCCTAGCATGGCAACTTTGCCGTGCATTACTTCAGCATTTCATTTTGTCCTTTGGGTATTATGAAAGGTTAAAGCCCACACAACCGGGCAGAGTAAAGCTTGTTTACTGCAAGATTCATGTCTGGTCTTGAAAGGTATTTTCCTCCCTTGCCCCACAACCACCGCCAAAAAGGAAGATGGATGCCACGCCGAGGGCGTGGGTGATGCATGCAAATTGGATTCTGTAGGGCAAGTTGGGCTGGGGAGGGCTTCTTTCCAACCTCCTGCACACCTGGATTCCCATGCCCAGGTGACAAGCAGACTCGCTCCTTCCCTGGCCCCATGTCCCAGTGCACCTTCTCTGGAGACTCTTTCCCTGGGTAGGAATCTCCTGGGAGGCTTTTACGCGTCAGAACGCATTTCACTCAACTGCTGCCTTTCCCAGGGGCACCTGCATTTCAGGATGCAGCTCTCTCCGTGGGATTCGAGGTTGTCAGTGTTAAAATGTTTACGGATCATTCTGGCAGCTCTGCTTCCTTCCCTATTCTTGCCTCCAGCAGCCATTTACTGAACACATGGTATTCCGGGCTGTGTCACACACTGAGCCCCTGTGAACAGGACAGACAGGCTCTCTGCCCTCTTGAAGCTTACATTTGGACTGGAAAGACATAAAAACCCAAGTATACAAATACATGCCCAGTTATGAAATAAACCCCAGGAAAGTTCACTCACAGGATGGTCAGGAAAGACCTCTCCATTACCACCCAAACCCCTCTCACCAGACGCAGTGGTATTTAAATCCCGTTGGATCTTTGCGAAGCTTGTTGTCCAGAAATGGGTATGTCAATCACTACATCAGTAGAGCAGATGGATGCTTTGGTCCATTTTCATAACAATAACTTGCACTGATTGAATGCCTACTATGTGCCAGGTAGCTAACAGGCATGTTGCTGTATCCAGTCTTTGCTCAAGCCTTTGACACAGAAATTATTATCTCCAAAAACTCAAAGAAGTTTCCCCCAAATCACACTAGAAATAAGTGGCAGAGTGAAGATCTGAACTCAGCTCTGTTTGGTTCTATCACTTGTGTCTTTTCTATGGCATCACATCCCCTGCCATCCTATGGGGTGGGGCTGTAACCCTAGGCTGATGGCCTTCACAGCTGTTCCACAAAGAGTGACTAGTTTAATTTAGAATTCACCTGGATTGTTTCCCGTGCAAATGACAAATCCCCTGGAAGAATCTACAAATCTTGAATTACCCCCTTTTCCATTATCTTTCCCCCTGATTCTCTGTAACCCTTCCCTTTGGAGACAATAATCCAGTTGTATCAATTGATATTCACTTGTGTTGCGAGAGACACAACATGTTGGTAAAAAATGGTGGTACGCCATGTTTGTCCCTTCCTTCCCTCTCTCTTTTCCTTCCTCCCCTGTCCCCAGATTTGAATCTCACTGACATGACCAGCTCAGGTTGCATATTGCTCTCTGTCCTAGAGTCACCAGCACTCTAGATTCGAATAATAGCCCTATACTCTGATCTCCCCATGATAACCTTCATGGAAATTATTATCACGCTAGTAGTTACTAGGACATCGGAACATTGAACAGAAAGCGTGGCTTTGCAAGAAAGTGCCTGATAGTTCACCACTAGAAGTCTATCCAGAGTTTTCTCTTACAATACAGACACTCTATGAAAACAATGCCTTGACTATTTCCAGCTAATAAAACAAATCAATATCAAGAGCGTTTATATTTGTGTGGCACTTCCCAAAGGACCCTAACTTACATTAAGCCCTGTGGTCTTCCCCAAATCCATGAGATAGGCCACGAGCCTTTGTTTCCACTATAGACAAAGAAACATGTAATACCTGTCCGTAATGATATGGAAAAATTACCCAGATGGTAAGTAATCCGGCAGATACTCCAATTCAATGCTTTGGAAGTTGAGGCCAAATGTTCCTTCTAAACACTCCTTTACACTATGGATCAATTTATCAGAGACTTCCTGGGGTAGCTGGCTGGAAGAAAGGCTTCAGGGGAAGTAGAACATAGAGCAAATGGAGGAAGTTAGGTTGTAAGCATTATTACATGAATGAATGAGTGATTAATCACTCAATCACTCATTCACTCATAAATTGAACATTTAAAACAATTTTTTAATGTCTATTTATTTTTGTGAGAGAGAGACAGACCACAAGCAGGGGAGGGGTAGAGTGAGAGGGAGACACAGAATCCAGGCTCTGAGCTATCAGCACAGAGCCTGATGTGGGGCTTGAACCCACAGACCAGGAGATCATGACCTTAGCCGAATTTGGATGCATAACTGACTGAGCCACACAGGCACCCCCAAACATTTATTAAACACTATCACCTACTGTATGATACTATTTGGTAGCCTAAATACCAGGGAGATTATACCTGTATATGGCAGAGACCTGCTAGCAATTTTTTTTCTTTTTCCTGGCTCTACAGTCCAACTACCCTTCCCTGACCTCCTTGTGGTTGGGAGTGGCCATGTGCCTGCTCTCAGGCTGATGGAAATGTCAATGGGAAAACCTCTCTTTCCCCTGACCTTTCCTTTTAATGCAGATGAGCAGGGAGATCTTGGAATCTCTGAATTGCTTTATTCTTGCCAATTTGGAACATCCTTTAGACCTAAACTTCTATTATATAAAACCACTGAAAGTATGGAGTTTATCCCTTAGGATGATCAGTGTTCCCAGTGCTCCTTCAGCGGGTCTCAGGAAAGAATTAAGCCCTAAAACCCTAAGGCAACCATTGTAGGTAATGAATTAACCTCTCTCTTTGGCATTGAAAATGGTACTAGTTATAGATCATCCCTGGGAGAATTGAGAGAATAGTCACATGTAATTTTCTGTGGTGTTTAGTTCTGTTGTGGAACCCTGTTGAGAAAGGCTGGTTACACCTGAGTAATCCCTGTTGTCAAGGGGTTTATCATAATCTCGTTGTAGAAATGGGACAGATGTACATATCTCTAAAAGGGAATACAAAGAGGGTAACTCATATGGCTTCATTTCATCTTTATGACAGGCCTGTGAAGCAGACTTTATTCTTGCCATTTTACAGGTAAAGGGGTTGAGAAGTTTAGCACATGCTCAAGGTCACTCAGACAGGAAGTGGTGGAGCCAGGATTGAACCTATGGATGAAGGACCCTTGCTCATGCCAGGAGGGACTCTGGTTGTGTCACTGCAAAATAAGCAAGTGACTTGCTTGGATTAATCCAATCCACATTTGTTGCTAGAGTGCTCACAAGGACCCGAGGAACCAAGACCTTCTCTGTTTTCAAGGACAAAGATAAGTCTTCCCTTCGGGAGAGGCTAGGACTCTCCCCAGCACCTCTGCGGCCGTGGTCGTCCCTGAAGTGCTTGCTCTTCATCAGAATTTTCCTACCCTGGGCCTGTTTATGGGAAAGTGATAATAATATCATTAAAAACCATTTATAGAAGCAAATGAGTAAAAAGAAGAGTCATTCTACATTCTGACTTTAGGAAAAGAGGACTAATTTATGAAAAGTTTGAGAGGTGTGATTAGGAAAGCAAAGGATTGTTAGCTTACAGAGAGAATTAGGTTAACTAACGACCATCTTCCAAAGGCTTAATTAAGTCTCTCAGCTCTCAAGTGAGGCCAGGAAATAATTGATTTCTGCATTGCTGGTGGGGAAAGCGATGGGGGGAGGTAATTTGCCTGTGGCCTAGGAGGGAACCGGCATCTGTCCTGGGATTAAAATCTAAGATTCTCTGACTGTTGGTCCTTTGTTTCACTTTTGAATCTGGAATACTCAAGAAAGAATTTTTTTGTGTGAGAACCCCTGAGCAAGACCGTTACCCAAGATACTCCATGCAAATAAGAAACCAAATAATTAAGGATACACTGTTTAGTAATTTTCTGTCCTTCAAAGAAGGAACACAAATGATGCATTGCTTGTGGGAGTCAAGGCTACATGGGTGTATTTTAATACATGCTGGCACTTCTCATTGTAAGGCCTGCCCATCGTCCAGTGACTTATGATGCCAGAATATATTTGAACATCTCAATATTTAAAAAAGAATTCCTAGAACAAAGTAGAGAGCATGAGAATAACAAAAAGAAGGGGGAAAGAAAAGAAGAATGAGTAACAGAGGTGGGATGAAAGCATTCTAGGAGAAGAATTGAATCCACCACTTACTGAGTGCTTACTGTATGCAAGAAACTTTTCGAATGTTTCTTCACAAGAACTCTATGGGTAGATATCAAATTACTTCATAAAGATGTGAACGCTGAGGTTTTATTGGGAAGCATTTTGTCCAAACAAAGAAAGGACAGGATAAACATTTGAATCCAAGTTTGCAAGTCAGCCTGTTACCTTCATGTGTTAAAAACACACACACACACAAAACACAAAAATTAATCCTGTCTCCTCTTGTGTGTCTTTTTCCTTTACTACTCACACAGAATGGTTCACTTCTGCCACTTCAGGCCACCAACTGTGTGAGCTTTCTCCCTGTGAAGCAATTCTTTGACACTAGCTGGGCGTCCTACAATTTAACTCAATTTTGACATGATCTACCTGGAGATGGTGTCAGATCCCACCAGGTAGGGGCTCAGTCTCCTGGGAGACTGCCCCCTACTTCAAATGCTAATCACAAGCACTAGGTCATCTGGTTACCCTCAACTTCTGTCCAACTTGCCTATAATTGAAGGTTCCCATGACCTCTTCCCCTTTGGATTCAATTTATTTGTTAGAGCGGCTTGCTAGTTTATTACAAAAGGATGTGATAAAGAATATAGATGAGCATGCAGATGGAAGAGATACAGAGGGGGAGGCATTGGGAAGTGGCATGGAGTTTCCATGTCTTCTCCAGGCACACTTTTTCCACCTGTTCGCCAACCTAGACGTTCTCTGAACCCCAGACTATTGTGGTTTTATGGAGGCTTCATCACATAGGCATGACTGATCATTAACTCTATTTTCATCTTTTCTTTCTTCTCAAGAGAATGGGGGTAGGCTAAAAATTATAAGCTTCTAATCATGGTTTGGTTTCCCACAAGCAGCCCCCATCCAGAAGCCCACCCAGAGTTGCCTCATCAGAACAAAAACACTCCTATCACCCAAGAAATTACAAAGGTTTCAGGAGTTCTGTATCAACAACCGCCATCAAAGACCAAATATTAGAACAGAAGATGCTCCTACTGCTCTTAGCATTTAGAAATCACAAGAGTTTCAGAAGCTCTGTGCCAGGAGTAGAGACCAATGTATATGTACTTTTAACTCACACTTAAGCACTGCGCTGCCATGCCGTCTATGTACAGATGTGACTAGAAGAGGGGATTATGGACTGTTGGAATTTATGTGCTTCCATGTCTGTTTTTCTCTATTCGATAAGTTCCTTGAGGACCAGAATCAAGATTTAACATTTCTGTCTCTCCAGAGCTTCAAGTAGATCATGAGAGGCAATAAACATCTGTTGCATGTGCGAATGCATGAATATCTGCAGTGAACAAAGGCCATGAAATATCTCCCCTTCTCATCGGACTTGAAGTCACTTGTGGTCTCACAGGCTCTCAACATACAGGTGAAATTAGCTTGTCTTCTTCCATCCTCCCCACACCCAACTGCATGGGCTGAGAAAGTCTGAGGTCTCTCTGGGAAGTCCGGAAATTCTTGGGTTCAGGTACAGCCTTGTGCTGTCATCCTCTTGACCCGGCTGTTTTCACTGTGTGTCATTACCCAGATCCCGACTCAATCACTTGCCAGTTAGTTCTGTGACTTTAGGCAGATTGTGTTTGGATTCTGAGTCTCAGTGCCATCCTCTACAAATGAATGTTTCAATTTACAAGACCAGTGCTCTAACCCCTGAGCTATGGAGCCGCCCTGAATGTCTCAATTTAGATAAAAATGGAAAATGCCTACAAGGGTGAGCCAAGTGTTGAGAACAAGTGACCCAGATATTTCAAGTAAGACAAGGAAGAGTGGTGACAATTGTGGCCAATGGGACAGGGTGTCCCTAGCAGAGGAAGAAGCTACCATCCTCTTCAGCTGATGGTTGTGTAAGAATGAGGACTCAGCATGGCCACATTTCCAGTTTTCTCAAAAGATGTAGGAAGTCTGGATTTTTATGTGAAGTCTTCCAATTCTTAAATGTTGGCACAAACATTTTCAGAAACACAAAGTGAGCCAAACTCAACACATCTGTGTGCCGAATTCAGCCCATGAGCCCCGAGGGTACAGCCTCTGGACCAGATGATGTCTGAAGTCTTTTCCGTCGCTAAAAGGATTTGGCCTCGTGGCAGACTGTCCCTTCAATCTGCATGTTTTTGGCTCTTTGTACTATTTCTGCTACAGTTTAAGCAGAGTGGACGAGGGCTTAAGTGTAACTATGTTTATAAACACCCTGAAGAATTCCATATGGTATGCCGAATGTGAAGTTGGCTTAATTTGAAAAGATTAAATGTACTCAGGCAATTGCAGAGCTGTCTGTTTTGTAAATCAATGCAATTTGTCGATGGCAGTCTGGGAAGGGATGGGATATGGGAAGTGCAGCTGGTGTGACCAGGAAGCCCAGTGGTAGGAGCATACGAGGCAAGACAGGTGGCAGCGCTCTCCTGAACACGCACCTCCTCCTCTCTGCACCACGCTCACACACACACACGCATTCGCACCCGACGTGAACGCTCCTTGCCCTTCCCCCACTTCTGAAATCGTTTCCCCCCTCTCAATATGAACTTTATCCAAATGAAAAAGATTTTCTTTACACATTCAGAAACAATGCGGGAAATGCTTAACAATCTGGGAACAGATATCTCAACTGATTATGGTAGATTTGAGTCCTGCAGAAGCCCTCAATTAAGAACCTAAATGCTGGGGATGCAGACCCTCCCTCCTTTGGGGTTAGCTAACTGTGGGAGCTTGGACACTCGTTTTTCCCTCTCTGAGCCTCATGTCCTTATCCGTAAAATAATGGGAATGACCTTGGATGTCTTAGGTCCCCTCCAGCACTAACAATAATCAGGATTTATCCTATGAAGCAGGTAAGGGTGGTCACCATTGTTTTCTCTTTTAACATTGCTTCTGCCTCAGACAATGGACAGCAACCTCTTGCCCTCAAATCTAGGTGTAGGAATGACTTCTGCTTTCTCCAGACAACACCCTGAACAGCTGGAAGGGAGTCTGATGTAAGGTGTGGTGTGAACCTAAGGTGGACCTTGGTATCTCTGGGTCCCATGTAATCCTGGAACAGAGGCTCTCTCACCTTTTGCTTTGCTTCTGGCATAGTGTCAACAGTGGAAAGAGTGTGAAAGTCATGTAATCAGGTTCCCTGATCAGCACTTTCCAAGTTTTAAAAAACCAACAATGCAAAAAGAAGGAAAAAAAGAGGGAGAGGTATGTGAGTTAAACTTTTGTTCACGAGTAACAGAAAAACAACTCAAACCAGCTTAAACAATAAGGGGATGCTTTAGTATGAAAAAAAATCCCAGAGTTATTCATCAGCTTATTCATGTCATTATAGACCTGTGTCCACTTAATTTCTCCACTATAACGTAGACAATTCTCCTCATTGCAACAAAATGGCTGCCTAGGTTCTGGGCATGGTTTCTTTACACACCGATGTTCCTTCTTTGTGTGCCTTTTATTTCCTAATGAGCCTCAAAAGTTTTCCTCTTAATTTACACTGGCCAGAAATGAGTGATATGCTCATGCTTAATTTCATTAGCAAAGGAATGAAACGATCATGATTGGTTTAGAACCAAACAATCCAGATTCACCCTGGCGCTCCAGAGAGGCCCTGCGGGAAACCCCACGCTTGAGCAAAATCAGAGTAGTTCAAGGAAGAAGAGCAGGAACATGAATGTCAGGAAGAGCACAGTGTCGCTCCCCCGTCCTCCCAGCACTACCTCAGGATTGGGAGGGAGGAGGGAATTAGAAGTAAAAGAATAGAAGAAAGGGGGAAAGAGAAAAGCAGGGATGAGGAGAAAGTAGAGTAGCTTTGGAATCAAATAGGCTTTAATTTCAACCCTAGCATTTTTGTTATTTTTTAGCTGTGCATCCTTCTATGTCCTTGAGCCCATGTAAGCCTGGTTTTCTTTACTTGTGAAAAAGAGGTGACATGAGTTTTTCATCAAGCTGAAGGACAAATGTGAGGTGCCAAGCAATAGTCTTTGTCATGAAATAATGCTCAATCAACGTTATGAAGGAGAGAAATAGAAATAGGAGAGGAAAAAGGCTTTCTATAGGGGGCTTTATGGTGTATAAGATGCTTTCACAAATGTTAGTCCCTGTGACCTGACAGCATATCAGTAAGGAAACCAAATGAGATATCTTTATTGTCTCCTTTTATGAATGTTGACTGTATGGCCCAGGGACCATATGTGTCTTGCCTAAGATGGTAAGAGCAGGATGTAAGTCTTCAAAGTCCAAAGCTCCAGAAATACCAAGAAAAAAGTAATAAAGATAGAAAAGTTTATTGAAAAAAAGAGGCATATTATTATTATATTTGGAAACACATTCTTAGTGCAGTAGAAGGAGGGATCTTCACAATGAGGATTCTGTTTTTTTTAATGTTTATTTTTGAGAGAGAGAGGGAGATAGAGCACGAGAGGTGGAGGGGCAGAGAGAGGGACACACAGAATTTGAAGCAGGCTCCTGGCTCCGAACTGTCAGCACAGAGCCCAATGCAGGGCTCGAACTCATGAACTGTGAAATCGTGACCTGAGGTAAAGTCAGACACTTAACCAACTGAGCCACCCAGGTGCCCCAAAAATCTGCTTTTTATATGCCACCTACATCCCAAACCTCCATTCTCCTAAGCATCTGCTTAAGACAATTAGAAATAATTCAACAAGTATGTTGAGTACTGACTGGGTACAAGGCAGGTGGCTGGTCCCCAGAGGATAAAGAGATGGGTAGAATTCTCCTCCTATACTCAAAGAGCTCACCATTGTGGAAAAGCAGAGAGTAATTTTACTGTATACATATCTATCTTGGGGCAGGGGGCGGAGACTGTTGCAGTGAGGCTGGATTAGATGTACTCAATGGTTTTTCTTCCAAATCAAATGTTCTGTGAGGACAGGAGGGGAGCCCTCGTCAAGTCCTGGTGCCCTGGAGATCACATAATCCTTGTCACTAGGCCAGCTACCTCCTCTCCCCATCTTTCCCTAGCGTGGGCAAGGGTCAAGTTGGTAAGTTCCAGACCAATGGGACTGCCACCTGGAGTCCTCCAACCAGGTCTGCGCTGGGTCAGCTTACACCTCGGTTGGAGGTTTTAATGATTCAGCCTCACTCTCCAGACATTCTGAAGCACCCTTACTTGAAAAGGATTTCTACTTCTTTCTCAAAGGAGCCCTAAACTTCTCAGATCAACTCCCTCCCTGCCCTAAGCAGACATGATCTCCAGGACATCTCCCAGTTCAGAGATAACTTGAATGAACATTCGGGACCCAAATCAATCTGCTGGCCTGTGATACATTTCCACTCAAAAGAGGTAAAATTCAGTCCTGGTGGCATTTGCCTCATTTATTTGACAAACTGACTTGTGAACACTCTGGGAACGAGGGGGTGGGATTGTGAGAGTAAGATGCAGCCCTCACTAAGGGCTCTGGGTTGTACTTTCTCCGATGTCTATTTAGAGGCAAATGTAAAGTGATAGCATTCAGAGGTGGACACAGGAGTAGGAGGTGAGTTTTGGGACTTGTGTGTGCATCCGTGAGTGTGACTGTGTGCATGGGGAGCAGGTTGTCATGGAGTGTCAGTCATCCAGAGCCAGAAGTACCTGTCAAAAGGAGTCGGCTGAGAAGTCAGGCAGTGGTAGACACTGGCGGTGAAGTCACTGAGCACAAGAGTGTCGAGCTGGGGGAATGAAAACTGAGTGCCCTGGAGAATGTTGGGACCTTGTGAGGCAGCCTCATGTTTTTCTTAGAGTCCATACTCTGGAGTTACCCTCTGATGACTGAGGCTGCATTGATTGCCCACTGGAAATATGTGCAAGTAAACCAGTTCAGAGTTGTTCCTCTGTATCAGTCAGCTCGAGTGGTATAACAAATGATCACAGATGGAATGGCTTATAAACAACAGATATTTATTTCTTACAGTTCTGGAGTCCGGAAGTCCAAGACCAAGGTGTCAACAGATCTGGTGCCTAGTGAGAGCTCTCTTCTGGTTCTTCATACAGTGTCTTCACATGGCAGACATGATACAAAGCTTTTTGGGGTCTTTTCTATAAGACCACTAATCCCATTCATGAAGACTCTACCCTCATGACCTAAGCAGCTACATAAGCCCCCATCTCCTAATACTATCACTTTGGGGCTTAAGATTTCAACATATCAACTTTGGGAGACACAAGCATTCAGTCCACAACACCCTCCCTTATGGCAAGGTGTGTTGGATAGTGAGCCTTCACAATTTGTTTTTGGGTATGAGTCAGTGACTGGATCTTGAAGACCAGCTTCACACACAAGCTGAACAAAGCACCCAGTATTTTCATAGTTCTGCAAAGACCTCGCTCCCTCCTCTTTAGAATTATCTTCTGCAATTTGAGGTCTATTGATTGATAGTCCCCCAGAAGGAGCTCAAGTGAGGACATAGGATTCATTGTCACAAAAATAGCCAGACAGATAGCACCTATGTTTTCTTGTAACAAATCCCCCCAGAAAAGGCATCAGTGTTGCCTTTTGGCATCTTCTTCCTATTAATACTTTGGCCCTAAAGTTACATACCTCACCCATTTCTCCACTGTGTGTCCTTAGACAAGATACATAGCTTATCATATATAAAAAGGAAGAACTGTGAATATTTATTTATTTAAAAAATGTTAATGGTTATTTATTTTTGAGAGAGAGACAGAGCATGAGCAGGGGAGGAGCAGAGAGACAGAGTAAGACACAGATCTGAAGCAGGCTCCAAGCTCTGAGCTGTCAGCACAGAAACCGACATAGGGCTCAAACCCACAAACTGCAAGATCATGACCTGAGCCATAGTCAGACACTTAACTGACTGAGCCACCCAGGCTTCCAAGAGCTGTATTTTAATCCTCCAGATTATAAGCTTCTTGAGGACAGGAATTTTCACCTCTT
>NC_043700.1:175356148-175387540 GCF_006229205.1 Suricata suricatta | reverse complement strand
GTGGTAGTGAGGGGCTTTAAGGGCACTAGTTTTCCAGAAACAGAATACGAACACAATGTGATAAAAATGGAAAGAATGAGATGGCTCTGTTCACATTGATAGATCCTAGTCTCCCTGTCTCTTTTTTTCCCCTTGAAGAAAGCTATTGACTCTCTTGCGGGAGATAGACAGAGGGTGTAAGCAGCCGGGAAGTTCCACTATTAGTTTTATCTTCCATGCTCTCAATTTTCTAACAATGCATATATGTTATTCTTTAAAAATGTTTATTTATTTTGAGAACAAAAGAGAGAGAGAGAATGCACATGTGCGTGAGGGAGGAGCAGAGAGAGAGGGAGAGATAGAATCCCAAGCAGGCTCTGCTCTGTGCTGCCAATACAGAGCCTGACTTGGGGCTCATTCCCACCAACAGTGAGATCCTGGCCTGAGCTGAAACCAGAATTGGGACCCTTATCTAAGCCACCCAGATGTCCCTATATGTTGTTTTTAAAAAATGCCAACAAAGTTTTCTGGGTTATCAGATAATGGATCTATTCTTGCCTTTTGCTTTATATTCATCTCTATTTAAGTAATCTACTAGATGTTATTTGAAAGGCATTCACACAAAGTAATACGTGATCCAGGTTAATAATTATGAAAATAGAGGAAAGCATTAAGAATGGAATTTAAATCATCTGTAGCCTCCCTATCAGATAGGATGGTCATTAGTAACATTTTTGATGTTTTCCTCCAGTCTTCTTTCTTATGCCTGTTTTAATAAAATTGAGTTATATTTTATGTTCACTTTTGTACTCTGTTTCTTTAATTTAATAAGAGATTATAAGCATTTTCCATACTATTAAACATTCTTGAAACAATATAACTTGTAATAGTTATATAAAACAGTACTCTCTATATATGCACATACTATAAATATGTATAATCAAAATGATAATGTCAGTAAGTTAGGCACTTACAGTGATCAAGCATTACCTAGGGCTTTATTTGTATTGTCCTATTTTCTCCTTCTAATTGGCCCGTAAAGTGATGCTCTCATCCCCGTTTTATAAATGAAGAGGCAGTGATTTAGCCAGGTCACCTCTAGGACTGGCCCAAGGTGCCAAGGCTAGTGAGTGGCTAACCCAGGTCTCCCTGCCTTTACTACTGTATCAAACAGTACCTACAACAGTCATGTATCCAATCCCCTATTGGTGGATATCTGGCTGCTTTCACATTTTAACTATGTTGAATAACACAGTCATGAATATTCTCTAACACACAGCTTTGGTCACATCTTAGGATTCCTTGCTTAGGGGAACGCATGGGTGGCTCAGTTCGTTAACTGTGACTCATGGTATCAGCTCAGGTCGTGATTTCACCGTGCCTGCTTGGGGATTCTCCTCTCTCTCTGTCTCTACCTCCCTCTCTCTCTCAAAATAAATAAACTTAAAAAAATAAAAGAATTCCTTGATCAGACTAAATTTATCAGAGTGGAATTACTGGGTCATCAAGACAGAGCATCTTTTAGGTTCTTGCAACATATTGCCAGACGCTTTGGCAAGCATACTGTGGGGGCTCTGTGCTCACCCTTCGCAAAGGAACTAAGAACTGTAGCAGTCACAGCCCTCTGGGTGGAGGGCCGAGCTGGAGTCTGCCCCCATTTTCTTCTAAGTGATGGCACTCAAGTCACACCTGGCAACGGAGAGTTTTATTGAATTTCCCTGCAATGTCATTACGCTTAGTAAACAGAGTCAGGCAGAACGGTGACCGAGGGCCCCTATTACACAAGGTAAGTGCACATCTTGCTACATGACTCCTCTCAAATTTCTATTATTTCAAATGTCAAATGCACTTTGCCTCCAGCTTTCTTGGCCTTTAATTTTTAAATCCACATGCATTTAATTTATTTATTGGATTTCTATAGGACTTGAGGGGAAATTTAATTCATATACTTCTGGTTCATCTTCGCTTAACTCATTTGATGGCTTAAAATACTTTGTTGGCTCTCTTAAATAGGGATTTTTTGGGGCATCTGGGTGGCTCAGTCAGTTAAGCGTTCGACTTCGGCTCAGGTCATGATCTCCTGGTTCGTGGGTTCGAGCCCCTCATCGGGCTCTGTGCTGACTGCTAGCTCAGAGCCAGGAACCTGTCTTCAGATTCTATGTCTCCCTTTCTCTCGACACTCCCTTGTTCATGCTGTCTCTCTCTCTCTGAGAAATAAAAACAGTAAACAAATTTTTTTAAATAGGGATTTTTTGTGTGTAGCTTCTTTTCCAGAAATGGGATGCTGAGGAGGGGTGAATTCTCACAGAAAAAAATTAGTACAAAGCTAAGAATGTGATGGCTATGGGTAAAGGCAGCCATTCTTTAAAAACAGTTTTGCTAGTCAAAAGGTTAGAGAAAGGTACACATAATTGGTAAAGCAGTCTTCTCTTCCTTCGCCTCATTGGCTTAATTTGGGAGCCCACCATTACTATGGGAACGTGCCCAGAAGCTCAGAGGCATCTCAAATTAAAAAAAAATTCTCATGTAAGGGATGTCTGTGTGGCTCAGTCAGTTAAGCATTCGACTTAGGCTCAGGCCATGATCTCATGGTTGGCAGTTCCAGCCCCGCGTTGGGCTCTGTGCTGACAGCTCAGAGTCTGGAACCTGCTTCAGATTCTGTCTCTCTCTCTCTCTCTGCCCCTCACCCCCCTCAAAATAATAAACATAAACATGTTTTAATATCTCATTTAAAAAGTCAATTGGTGACATTCAAACTCCCCAATCTGACGAAGATAAGTGATTGATAATCGTCCTAGCCCAAAGAAGCCCAAACTTGATATTTTCTTAAGTCATTTCAACCTGAACGTGGGTACGTGTTTTTTTTTTTTCCCATTGGGCTTTTTCTTTATTTTTTCATTTTTCTGTCTACTTCTTATGGAAATTTTCAAACATTCCGAAAAAGTTGAAGGAATTGTATGCTCTGCACCCATATAGGTAACACCTTAACCCTACGGTCATTGACATTTTGCCCCTTTTGTTTGACCACATATCAGTCCACCTCTCTGTGTGTGTGTCAGTTCATCTGAGTTCCAAAGTCAGTTGCAGACATCAGTCAGCTTCATTCCTAAACACTGGAGTATGCAAGTCATTAATAAGAGCTCAATATTTATTTATTTCTTTTTCTTTTCCAGGAAATATGTATATACATGAAATGGACAAATCTTAATTACACCATCCACTGAGTTTTGACTAATATGTACATCTGAGTAATCCAAATCACATCAAGATATAGGCATTTTCATTGCTACAGAACTTCCTTTGTGTCTTTTTTTGCAGTTAACCTCTCCCCATCCCTTGTCCCAGACACTGTTCTAATTTCTGTCACCACATATTTGTTTTGCCTGTTCTTGAACTTTCCATAAACAGAAGCATACCATATGAACCATTAGGAAAGTTTCCATGGTCGTCTGTTCCTTGTAGGGACAGTCTCCTAGTTGAACCCAGAACTATATGAGGTTGATCTTTCTTGCCTTATGTTAGGCATTGGAATTTCTCAGAAACACGTGAAAATACCAACTCACTACTGGAAATAATAATGTAAGTTAATGCTTTGCCAGAATAATATTAAACAGGCTGAAGCATTATTCTCCTTAAAAAAGCAGCCTTCAGCGGAGAAGGCTTGCAACTGTATTTTGGAAAGATTTTTTTCCTGCTTTAGTGGTTATCCTGCCTCACAGAACCACATTGACCTGACCTATATTTAAGGTGCTATGATTTTGTTGGTCTCACTGTTACTTCGAATACTTGAATTGGAAGGCAAGGCCAAGATTCCACACGTCTGCCCTCCCCCTCCCCCACGGTTTGCCCATCAACAGGAAGGTCTAAACTCAGCTGCATGAAGGTGGAGCAGGTCATCAGTAGGTGGCGCTCTTCCTCTGAACCATGACCCAGATGTCCCGCCCACCACCAGCTAGGACCGGAAACTAGTGTGCAGAAAGGCCCTGCCTTCTGAAAGTGACAATAAAAAGGGGGAGGGGTTAGACGCTCTCAGTTTGAAGTTTGCTTAGACATCCGTTGGCCAGGGTCCACTGAGAGCTGTGTGTAACCATCCCTAGGGGCTTTTACCTAGAAACAGCAGTCTTTTTTTTTTTTTTTTAATTTGGGAGAGAAGGGAAAGGCAGAGAGAGGGAGAGAGAGAATCCAAAGGAGGCTCCTCACTGTCAGCATTGAGCCAGATGTGGGGCTTAATCTCACAAACCGTGAGATCATGACTTGAGATGAAATCAAGAGTCCAATGCTTAATGGCCGGAGTGACCCAGGCACCCCGGGAAAACAGTAGTCTCTAAGACATGAGCCGTATTGAAAAAAGAGGCTTAGTACATATCAGTGCTAAGATAAGTACTCAAACATTTGGGAAAGAAAAATCTGGTGAGGAAATTGGAAGCTTGATAAAATCTGAGTGTTAATCAGTGATATTAGAATAATTTCACTGGGGAAAAAATAGAATAATTCAATCCTTTATTTTTTTATTTGTTTATTCAGTGTTCAACATTGGGGGAGGGAGCGGAGTATATACTTTGTTAAGAAACTACTGTTGGAGTCAGGCAAACGTGGGTTTCTACCTGAGCCATTCACTGAGTCTTAATTTTTGTTCATCTGTAAAATGAAGATAATATATTTACATCAGACAGCATTTCACTCCTTGCTTCAATAAATATGTATTGAGCACCTGTTATCAGCCAGGTGCTGCTCGAGAGCTGCGAGTACGATGTGAACAAGGCAAGGTCACCGACCTCATAGAGCTTTCCAGCAAGCTGTATTTTCTTTTTTGTTGTTTTTTTTGGGGGGGAGTTGTTTGTTTGTGTTTTTTATTTATTTAAACTTGGTGGTCCTTTTTGTTGATTTATATTTTTATTCAAGTGTAATTCATATACAGTGTTATATTAGTTTCAATTTATACTATATGATTCAACCATTTTAATCCCCTTCAGCTATTTCACCCATCAGCTCACCCACCCCGCCTCTGGCAACCACCAGTTTGATCTCTATAGTTAAGAGTTCATTGTTCCATTTGTGTCTTTTTTCTTGGGTTGTTTTGTTTCTTAAATTCCACAGATGAGTGAAATCAGATATTTGTCTTTCTCAGACTGAATTATTTTACTTAGCCTTGTACTTTCCAGATCCATCTCATGCTTTTGCAAATGGCAAGATTTCATTTTTTAGGGCTGAGTAATATTCCTTGGTTATTGTAAATAATGTTGCAATAAACATAGGGGTGCATGTGTCTTTTCAAATTAGTGTTTTCATTTTCTTTGGGTAAACACCAAGTAGCAGAATGACTAGATCACATGGTAATTCTATTTTTAATTTTTTGAGGAGTCTCAAAACTGTTTTCTGCAGTGGCTGTACCAGCTTGCATTCCCCTCAGCAGTGAACAAGGGTTCCTTTTTCTCCACATCCTCACAGCATTTTGTATTCCCTGTGTTGTTGATTCTAGCCATTGTGTCAGGAGTGAGGTGATATATTATTGTAGTTTTGATTTGCATTTCCCCACCGATGAGTGATGTTGAGCATCTTTTCTTGTGTCTGTTGACCATCTGTGTGTCTTCTTGGAGAAATGTCTATTTGTGTCTTTTTTTGGTGGTTGTATTTTCAAGGAAGGCTATACCAGTGTATTCTATCCTGCATTCTCTTCTTCTTCTTCTCCTTTCTTTAATTTAACTTTATTTCTTTAATTTAATTTTAAGGTTAAACACCCTTAAAAACAATGAAAACAAATCATGAATGAATGTCTATTTTTTAAATCACTTTTTTGAGGGATGATTGACATGTAAACAGCTATCCATTTTTAATGTCTACAACTCCATGAGCTTGAGAATAAGTATATACCCATGAGGCCATCATCATTATCAAAGCCATCAACATATTCATCACCTCCCAAAGTTTATCATTATCACCATCATCACCAACATCGTCATCATCATCATCATCATCATCATCATCATCATCATTCTTCTATTTTTTAAGTTTATTTATTTATTTTGAGAGAGAGTCTGTGTGAGCTGGGTAGTGGCAGAGAGAGAGGGAGAGAGAGAGACTCCCAAGCAGGCTTCACGCTGTTCAGTACAGAGCCTGATGTGAGGCTTGAACTCACAACCCATGAGATCATGACCTGAACTGAAACCAAGAGTCTAGATGCTTAACCAACTGAGCCACCCAGGTACCCCTATTAGTTCTTAAAAAAATTTTTTTGTGGTAAGAATTTTTAACGTAAGTGGTGCCTGGGGTGGCTCAGTCAGCTAAGCATCTGACTCTTGATTTTGACTCAGGTCATGATCTCATGGTTTCATGGGTTCGAGCCCCACCTTGGGCTCCTCCACGCTGATGGTGCAGAGCCTGCTGGGATTCTCTGTCTCCTTCTCTCTCTCCCACTCCCCACTTTTAGTGTCTCTGTCTCTCTCAAAATAAACTTAAAAAATATTCTAAAAAGAATATTTAACATAAGATCTTAGCAAATTTTTAAGTATAGAATACAGTGTTATTGGCTACGGACACCAGTGTATGGTAGATCATCAGAACTTATTCATCTTGCATAACTGAAATGTACCCTTTGACCAATAACTCCCTGTTTCCTCATCCCGTCAGTCCTGGCAACCACCATTTACTCTCTGCTTCTGAGTTTGCCTTTCTAAGATTCCACATGTAAGTGAGATCATACAATACTTGTCTCTCTGTGTCTACCTTATCTCACTGAGCACACTACCCTCCAGGTCTATCCATGTTGTCCCCAGTGGCAGGAATTTTTCTTTCTTAGGGCTGAATAATATTCATTGTATGTATATTCTACATTTCCTATTCCCTCCTTATATTAGGACACTGGCATCCCCCACAAAGAGGTGGGGTCTATGTTCCCTCACCTTGAATGGGAAAGGCCTGTGACTGGGAGAGGTGACTTGGCATACCCTTCAAGCTGGGTCTAGAAGGGGAGATGGCATTCTCCGGGCCTTCTCTCCAGACAATCTTATGATCTTAGAGTTGACACAGAAGTCTAGTTTCACTGTTGCGGCTATGCTGAAAGGTTCACATGGGGAAACCACACAGAGACAGAAAAGCATGCCTAAGCCCAGTTGTTCCTGCTTCCAGCTTGTGAATCTTGCATCTGAGGTCCTGAGAGGTCAGCTGCACCTTATCAGACTTTCGTACCTTCATAATCTGTGAGGCTAATCAGTGGTTCTTTTATGCTACAAGCTTTGGGGTGATTTTTTATGCCACCCTAGTAACTGGAACAAGCTATATGTTAGTTGGGTGGGCAGAAGATAAACCAGTGAGCAAATAAACAAACAAGATATTGTCAAACATGGCTACGAAGAACTGGTGACAGGGTGACGCAATCAGGGAATGGGGAGTGGCACCGCTAGACAGGATAAGGAAATCCTGGCAGAAGAGAAAACGTCTGAGCCCTAGAGAGCTGCAAATATAGAAAGGGATGAGAATGAATATTCTGGGGACAGAAGTAACAGCAGGTGCAAAGGCCTGGTGGCAGGCTGAAGCCTGGCACATTCAAGGAACTAAAAAATGACCGGTGCTCCTAGATTATCGTGAAGCAAGGATAACCATCCAAAGTGAGTCAGAATAGACAGGGCCACCCTTAAATAGGGACCTGTAGGCCAGAGCCAAGGGTTGGATTCTTATCCATGCAATGGGAAGCCATTGGAAGATACTTAGCAGGGGTGAGATACAGCTCTATGTATATATTTGCAAAATCCTGTTGGCTGCTATGTGGTGAAAGGGTAAAGGGTAAGAACTGAAGAAGTGGTTCTAGGTGGCTCCAGCCTCAGTCCCAGAGAGAGCTGATGGGAATGGGATCAGCCCACAAGTAGCAGACATAATAGCAGCCACAACACTGCCTGGGTGGCTTCTCGGCTCAGGATGGTTTCAAGTGCTTTACTTGGATTGTCTGATAACAATGATGTAGGTTCTACTGCTTTCCCAGGGAGAGTTCCAGTACTTTGCCCATCCTCCAGTATAAAGTAAATGGAGGAAGCAGGCTCCTAACCCAGGCAGAGCCACCGCACAATGCTGTTTTCCTGCGTGGAATCCAGTGGGAAGATTCAGGATAGTCTAGACATCAAGCCAACAGGACTTGTTGGATTCGAAGGAGGCAAGGAAGGAACCAAGGACGATCCTTGGCTTGGGACGCTGGCAATGAGGAGGGAGGTGGTGCCACCTATTGAGATGGGGAAGGCAAGATGGGAGAGGTCTGAGAATGACAGCAGTAGTGATGAAACAGATGTAATAAAAGCTAATAACAATTGATTTCCTGCCATGTGCAAGCGTTCCATGTACACCAACTCCTTTAATTTGCAGTAGCCCTAAGTAGCAAGGTACCATGGTTTGCTCATTTTAGAGAGGATGAAACCAAGAAACAGCGAGGCTGAAAAGTTTGTGAGAGGTCAGAGAGCCGGTAAATGGTGGAGCTAACTGCTCTAACGACTGCATTCACTGCTCCTCATTAACAGAGAAAGTGTTCAGGGGTGCCTGGGTGGCCCAGTCAGTTAAGTGTCTGACTTCAGCTCAGGTCATGATCTCACGGTTCGTGGGTTCAAGCCCTGCATCAGGCTCTGTGCTGACAGCTCAAAGCTTTGGCCCCTCTGTCTCCCTTGCTCTCTGCCCCTCCCCACCTCAAGAAAATAAACATTGGGGGGGGGGGAAAGAGTGAGAAAAAGTGTTTGGGAAGCAGGAAGCACAGTGCCCAGTGTATAGTAAGAGATCAATAGAAGGGCACTGTTCTTATTATTCCAATGCTGTTGACCTCCTCTGGTGTGTATGACATTGTGTTAGTAAGAAATAGCACGCGCTCGGTGTCCTCAGGTAAGGTGCCATGTCTATGGCAAACCCAGACTCAATACATGTGGAGTTTAAATGATTCAAGACCGCCACACCGGAGTACAAAGCGGTGCCAGAAGAGGGGCCGTGGGGCAGCGTGTGACGGAGTGCTGGCCGAGCAGCGTATATCTAGCTACTCAGAGTTCTTCAAATATCTGGAGGAATATTAAAGCCTTGTGCCAGGATTATTAACACGTGTGCTCGCAACAGGGAGATTCCTTCTCTATAATTCATGCTGCCCTACCAGGACCCAAACCAAATGTCAAAGATTGGAATAGTGACATTTACTCTGTTTTAATTACCCAGCCAGATTAGTGTTTGTGGTCTTGTTAAGTAGTTCCCAAACAAAGCAATGAAATTTAATGTTTCTGCTGTGTGACAAAACTCACCCCCTTTTCCTCCCCTCCCTCTCTTCTTTCTCCTCTCCCTCTCTCCCTTCTCCTCTTTTCTTTGGGGAAGCAGCGGGGGCAAATTCTTACTAGTATAATCCAGACAAATTCCTTGAAGCTTTAATACAATAAAAATGAAAAATGCAAGCTGCTCTCAACTTTTTTGCTATTTATAACACCATTTTTTCCCTCTGTGGTTCCCCAAATGCCAAAGATTCAAAGCAATAACTCAAGCTATGTTTTTGGGAAGCTTTTCACATTTCCTTAAATTTAAAAAAAAACCCACAGAAAATTTAGAAATAGAGAACATTAAGAAAATTTCACATAATCATACCACTCCAACACAACTACTGACAATATCTTGATGTGTTTCCTCACAGTTTTTATTTTCCCATGCTTATTTTACATAGCTCCAATTCTTGCATGCTTTCAATTTTGTACCCTGCTTTTATATGTAAATGTTTATCAGATACATTTTTCTTTGCTATTAAGTAATCTTCCAAATTTTGCTGGAAGAGTCTCTGGAGTTCTAAATCATGGAACTAAATTACTTTTAAAATAAGAGAATGAACAAATAAAACACATAGTGAAACAGTGTAACTCTTTCTCTTGAGGCTGAACGTGGCAAGGCCTCATGTATAGGGATTGCGTCTTCTGGTTCTGAGTTTTGCCTCTTGCTGGCTGTGTGACCTTTGACAAGTTATTTAACCTCTCTGGGCTTTAGTACCCTCACCCATAAAATGGAGAGAATGACACTCCTAGCTCGTTGAAACGGGATGATGTTCATTGAAATACTGCAGTCCCAATCATATGATGAGGCTCAAAGAATGGCAGCCGTCATTCCTGTTACACTCATTATTCTTATTTACATCTCCAAACATGATCTTGGTGGGATGCGCACTGGCTTAGGAATCAGAAAATTTGAGCTCTAGCCTTGGATGAGTTGTGAACTTGTTGCTGACTTCCTTACCTAGAAAATGGAATGTTAAATGCCCATTTTGCCTCTTTCAAAGAGACCTTTGAACAAGATTCAAAGTTCTATGAATGCAAGACCTCATGCATGTAAGATCACATGTGCTTCCCTGTGATCTGAGAGGCACAGCCCCATGGCCATGGCCGATGAGAGCTGGGGGCTGGGTTGCTCCCCGACATCTCTCTGATTACCAGACGTCATTACAGAGTCAGTTTCTCCACTTGGACCAGTGCCGGCAGAACACAATACTATGTAAAGGTCAGCAAAGGCTTTCCCATCGATGCGGGGCGTCTCTGGCCGGCCTATTCACGGAGGGCTCAGAGCCACCTGCTTCTGCTGTGTTAAGGAAACCCATACCTCAGTCTTTTTCTTCTCTCTTTTCTGTTTCCTTCTTTCTTTTTTTCTGTATTCATTTATTTTAGATATTCTATCAGTGCCATTTGCACGGCTCAGGTTAGAAGTGGTCAGCATCTCCCATTCAGGCTGCTGTTTCCAGGGGATGGAAATTTGATCGCAGCGTTTGCTCCGGGGGGCCACAGGCCACGGAGAGGTCTCAGCACAAAAGCACCTTCCACACACTGAAAAACAACAGCCACTGCAACGCACTCCTTATGTGACCAATTTAAAATGATGAAGGTGGACAAAAAACACTGATATTTTGAATTCTGGAAGACGGAGGGGATTGTTGTGACATCGGCATGAGGTTCATGGCTGCAGGTCATCAGGAGTTCATTCTCGGGCATTCTGGCTGGATCTGCCGGCTACGGGCTCCTCACTGGGGTGGCCCCAGGGGCCGGCCAGGTGCCTTCTCTGGGGAAAACGGGTCTGTGCCACCGCCTCCCTGCCTTCTTCCTTCTCTCCCTCTCTCTGCTCAAGACGGGATACGTGTGGAGGGGACATCACAGTCAGTGCCCCCTTCTTGGAAGTTTGCCCAGTGTGGGGAGCAGGCTTAGGGAGGAGGGAGGTTGGGGACATGTTATTTTTAAAAGGTTGATGTCCCACATTTGAGCACCTTGCCCTGCATCACCTCCCCTGTCAGCATGAGAAACCTGACAGGTGTACAGGGGAACAACTATAGGGGCTGTCTCAGAGGCTTGCTTATTTATTGAGCACCTACTATGTGCAAACTGAACAGTAACATGCTTCCTCTTCCCAGGGAACCTGGGTTGGTGTGGAAGGTGATTGCTGGTGAAGGTACGATTACACACATGATTAGAACTGCCCAGAGGACCGTGAGACTCCTGGAGAGGCAGAATTTGGAGCAGGAGTGTAGAGAAGCTGTCTCTGAGCTGGTGACATTTAATTTGAGAAAGGAAAGCTGGGGGAGGGGGTTAGGATGTACGTTAAAAGGCAGCTTCTCCTCCAATATCATCTTTCAAACAATTAGTAGGCATGTGTACCAGGTGTTCTATTGAGTTTTGTTTGTCTGAGCCACAGTACATTTGACTGTGAGACTCTGATACCTATTTAAATTGCTTAAATCAACAGGGAGATTTGTGAAAAGCGGGGGAAATATGAAAGAACCCCAGATAGGCAGATCTTGCAGGGGGTGGGCTGGGAAACACTCAGGCGGCTTCCTCTCTCCCTCCCGTACAGTACTACCTGTTGGGAACGAAATCCTGGCTCCCTACTTGGCCTCTTCTAACCCCACCCCAAAGGGAGTTGGGCGCACCTGCCTAGAGCCTGCCGAGAGTGGGGGGTTGCCCTTTGTTGTTAGGTGCTGGGAGGGGCTCGCAGCATTTCCCTGTGGTGTTGGCTCGAGGAAGGTGCCTATTGTCTAAAAATTTCTGTCCTGCTGGGTGTCTCCTGTCGCGATCATTTTGGTAGAGATATGGTAGAGATAGCCAGCTTCTCTAGGAACGTTTGGTCTGCACGCCTTGATGTTGCCAGAACCACAGCCCTGGAACCTGAGAGAGTCTGCCATCACCTCTGCCAAGGGACTTTGACATGGTGCCTGTTTCACTGCATCACTTCTGATCCAAAGCCTTGCGTGGGGAATGTCTGCATCCTGGCTGCAAGGGATGCTGGGAAAACCAGTTCTGGGCTTCTATCTTATGGAGGTGAGGACATCTCCCACATATAGAAAAGATTCTGGTTGGTCCCAAACATGACTGCCCACTACAGAGTTGATTTCAGCAGTGTGAGTGAAAAAGCAGGTGAGGCCCAAACTAAGGAGGCAGGTAGGAGACAAGGAGGAGAGAGAATGTATTTGAATGCATTTGAGAGATAGCAAGGACATCACATTCGCAGAAGCTCATAGCAAAGTGGATATAAAGCATGGATAAGAGGGAAGAATCTTGTTACTGATCAAATATCTATGCTTTTAAAGTAAAAGATGACTAGTTACTGTGTCCATGGCTGATAAAGAACCCAATTGCCAATTCTTAGTACTCTGTTGTTGTAGTAACTTTCCTGGAAAAAAGTATAGAAAATAGAGCTCATCTATTTTCATCATTACCCACCTCTGTTGCTGGGCCTTTCCACAAGCCAGCTTTAGTTCTATGGGTGCTGCAAGCTGAGACCTTCAGAAACAAGCTGATCAGATCTCCAAGACAAACCAACAACACACCTCTGAAGGGTATCTT
This sequence comes from Suricata suricatta, assembly GCF_006229205.1. NCBI lineage: Eukaryota > Metazoa > Chordata > Mammalia > Carnivora > Herpestidae > Suricata > Suricata suricatta. The sequence goes on along the minus strand of NC_043700.1, from coordinate 175,374,746 downwards.
TCCTCATGGCATCATAGCACAAATCTCTTGTGTTTATCATTGTCATGTCCTATCAGTTTCCAAAATTTATTTGGAAGATTTATCATTAAAACTTAATATCTACACATATGGAGTAAACAAACAACATAACAAGACAAAGCTGTGCATCCTTACAAGGAAGACAGAATAGGGGTGCCTGGGTGGCTCAATCGGTTAAGCGTCTGGCTTCAGCTCAGTTCATGATCTCACGGTTCGTGGGTTTGAGCCCTGCGTCGGGCTCTGTGCTGACAGCTAGCTCAGAGCCTGGAACCTGCTTCAGATTCTGTATTTCCCTCTCTCTCTCTGACCCTCCCTGCTCATGCTATCTCTCTGTCTTTCAAAAATAAATAAAAAAAACATAAAATAAATAAAAAAAAAGGAAGACAGAATAAATACTGAGTTATGAGGGAAGGGAAGTATGGAAAAATTATAAATGGAAATTTAGATTAAAAATGCCAGTGGATGGGGTGCCTGGGTGGCTCAGTCGGTTAAGCGTCTGTCTCTTGATTTTGGCTCAGCTCATGGTCTCATGGTTCATGAGATTGAGCCCCGAGTCAGGCTCTGTGCTAATAGTGCAGAACCTGCTTGGGATTCTCTCTCTATCTCTCTCTCTCTGCCCCTCCCCTGCCTCATTCTTTCAAAATAAATAAATACATATTTAAAAATGCTAGTGGAATTGAGTCTAAAACTTAGATCTGACAGACCTAGCATCAAGAGAGGAAGAAAATTGAATAGATTGTGTTCCTGTGTTGCTATGGACTAAATTCTATCTCCTCCCCAGATTCATATGTTGAAGCCTTAACTCTCAATGTGACTGAGTTGGAGGATGGGACCTTTCCAGAAAGTAATTAAGGTTACATGAGGCCATAGCATAGGGCTCTGACTCGACTCGGTTAGTTTCCTTGTAAAAAAAAAAAAAAAAAAAAAAAGACACCGGAAAGCTCACTCTATCTTCCATTGTGAGGACACAGTGAGAAGACAGAGTTTTCAGGGCAGGAAGAGAGACCCCACCAGAATTCAGCCTTGCAGGAACCTTAACGATGTCAACTTTCAGCCTCCAGGGCTGGTGAGAAATAAATTGTTTATGCCACCTTGTCTCCAGGGTTTTGTTGGGGAAGCCTGAGCTCAGATAGCGTGCTCTACATATCTGGTTATCAAGAAAGAAAGCAAACTGTTCTCTCAGTTCTGAGAGTCACCGGGCCTGCAGTGTACTTAGATAAGACACATTGAACAATGTACAAAAATTTGATAGCACTTTAAACACTGGGTCATAAAGATGACCTTAAAGTGGTTCCTGATAAAAAGCCGATGCTTGAAAGTTAAATTATGGTTCTTTGAAGAGATGTGGGAACCCAGTCAGATCACACAGACTTCCTGGTGGTGCGACACCAATTAGCAGTGAGGTGGAGTGTCTGTCAAGAGTCCAAGAAGTGGCATTATTTCTGGTCCATACTTTCTGTGCAGGAGCCCACAAGTTGGAACACCCTCATAAGAATATGGTGTGTGTGTGTGTGTGTGTGTGTGTGTGTGTGCGCGCGCGCGTGGAATTCACACATGTCAAATGACAGAGGAAGGATGAACACAGGTTCAGAGAAACGTCTGATCAAGGTCACAGAAGGAAATAACCCTTCAAGAGCCAGACAGGTGGGGCTGTGTGTGGAATGGGCCCAGTGAGTCCACACTCGGTCAAAAGAGGGTGGCGGTGTTTTCAGAAGTCAATAGCTTCCCTGCAAGAATATTCTACTGTCAAAAAGCATCTAAAGGGCAGAATTAATGCAGAGGACTCCCAGCTTGTGGGCCTCACAAACTGTAAGACTGCTTCTTTCATTCATCAGTGATCCCATTCAAATCACACCTAACAATTTGAGTGGAGATAGTTGGTGAGTGTCTGAGTGCAGCGAGTGTCAAAACACTTAACGTCCACAAAGCAATTCTTTAAAATAGTGACCACCGTAGGGGCTCCTGGCTGGCTCTGTCAGTCAAGCGTCTGACTCTTGGTTTAGGCTCAGGTCACGATCTCACATTTTTGTGAGTTCAGGCCGCACGTTGGGCTTCGCACGGGCGGCATGGAGCCTTCCTGAGTCTCTGTCTCTCCGTCTCTCTGCCCCTCCCCCACTGTCGCTGTCCCTGTCTCTCTCAAATCAAATCAAATAAAACTTAAAAAACTACTTTATTAAAAAATAGTAACTATGATAGGAAAAGGTAGGACTCTGTAGGCAGAGAGAGAAAGATCAGGGCCTGAGGTCCCTGGGTGGGGAAAACACCTATTCTGGAGCAATGCTGGGAGTGTCTGACCACAGCAAGTCCCTTCAGGCATAAGGTTCCTCTTAAGAATGTAACAGACTCCACCTGCAACCCCTCAGGTTTCCCTGGGAATTTGAGGGAAGACGTAAACATGGCCAGAGGTCACCTCTCATCCAATGGAAAGGAGCAGATCAGGAATAGACAACCCAGCACCCGGAGCTCTCCAGTCAATAAGGGCAGAACCTGAAGAGGAACAAGGGGAAGGGATGAGGGAGGACTGACCAGAACCTAAAACAAGGACTCTTGCCTGTAGTCCACAGGCATTCACTTCCGAATGTCCCCTCTCTGTAAAGAGAGCTTTCCTACCATTCTTCCCTTCTGATCTTATGCTCTAATAAACTTTGGGCGGCTGCTTATTTTGTGTTCACCTCTTCATTCTTCCGAGCAGGAGACAATGAACGAATTCCGGGTATTGAGGTAAAAAAAAATCCTGCAGCCTAACGACCCTCCCAGGACTTTATCACAAGAGTTCCGAGGATGGACATCCTTCCCGCTGCTGCAGTGCCATTTTTTCCCCTTTCTTTTCATTTGCTTGGGCTTGTTTTCCATCCTCCTGTCCTTCAGAGGGGTTTCTCAGGGTTTCTCACCCTCCCCAGAAGTGCTTGGTCAGGATATTTGTCGCTTCTTTGCAGCCATGAAAATGCACACCGGGATTGAAAGGCCCACGTCATGCAACATTGCTCAACGGATTTGAGGATTCCATTACTGCACAAATCCTTTAATTAAAGCTGGTTCCTCCAGGCCCCTGTTGCCCAGGCCCAATCCACGGCGTCCCTGGTGACCTTGGGAGGGTTGATTAATTGACGAGTTTGCAGTGCAGCCATTCCTTCGAAGATCCCAAGATGTATCTGTTAAAACAGAAATGCCTCCGGACACCATATGGCCCTGAGTTTGCAGTGGCTCTTAAAATTTATCTGCAACTTCTCCCCCGTGTGACTAATGCCGGCTGCTTTCTGCTCGCTAGTTGTTTCGACCCCTCGCCCTGCCTTTCCCAGGCAGAGAACTCTCCAGCAAGGAGCTGTTTGGGGAAAACTCAAAGAGGGCGTTTTTGCAATCTGGCAATAAGAAGAACATTCTCTCTGGGCCCAAGTCACTGTTGATATCAAAGTGGCCAGATTTTTGCAAAAGCTCTGTGCCTCGGCTTCTCAGGGAGGCAGCAGTAAACAATTCTATCTGGGAAGGACCAACATCTCCACTCTGCTGAGAAGAAGAGCAAAGTGAGGGCAAACTGGAGAGCATAGAAAAATCAGGCAGGAGCATTTTTCCATGGCAGCTCTTAAGGGTGACCATAAATGCCTCCTCTTTATAAATCTGGGTGTCTTCTCCTCCTCCTCCTCCTCCTCCTTCTTCTTCTTCTTCTTTTTCTTCTTCTTCTTCTTCTTCTTCTTCTTCTTTTGCTTTTGCCAGTGCTCTGAGGAGACCACTCTAGTAAAACTGAGCTCTGAGTATCTTGTCAGAAATCTAAAAAATGAGAGAATTTAACCAAAGGCAACTTAAAATTTTTTAAATGTTTATTTATTTTTGAGAGAGAGACAGAGACAGAGAGGCAGAGAGTGAGCTGAGGAGAGGCAGAGAGAGAGAGGGAGACACAGAATCCGAAGCAGGCTCCAGCTCTCAGCACAGAGCTCCACGTGGGGCTCGAACTCCTGAACCATGAGACCATGACCTGAGCTGAAGTCAATAGGATAACTGGCTGAGCCACCGAGGCGCCCTAAACTTTTAAAATTGTCTAAAGAAGAAAGGCTTCTGGGAAGTCTGTCCATCTGAGCGCAATGCCATGATTGCAGATCTGGTAGTGCATGTTCTAGAGAAGGAGCTTGATACAAGCTGTATGACAGAAGAAGATTCAAAGCAGTTGAGGCCATTTTGGAAGAAAGAGGCAGGGAGGCCAGAGAAGGGAGGAAGGGAGAGCAGGCCATAAAGGAGGCAGAAGCCTGTAAAGCTGGGTTCTGACTCCTCTCTGGGACCCACACCCCTGCGGCAGAAGATTCCATCCACTGAGGTGCTTTTCTACTCTTTAAAGCCTATTTATTTATTTATTTATTTATTTATTTATTGAGAAAGAGAGTGAGAGGAGAGGGGCAGAGAGAGGGAGAGAGGGAGAGAGGGGGGGGGGAGAATTCCAAGCAGGCTCTGCACTATCAGCGCAGAAGCCGACGTGGGGCTGGAATTCACAAACCGTGAGATCATGATCTGAGCAGAATTTGGTTGCTCAACTGACCAAGCCACCCAGACATCCCAGAAATCAGTTTCTTTTAAATGAAGGTAAACATTTATCAGAATCCTTGCAGTAATGGATGCCGACGACTAGTGTTGGAGACCTTAATCTATTGTGCAGGAGGAAGGACGTTTACTAGGTTAAATAATAAGTATACAAAATGTCTTTGGTTTACATAAGACAGTATACTCACACATACTCATTTATACACTAAGAACTGTACATTTATATGTGGAGAACGAATATACTCAATGCATGGATTTAGAAGAGTATGTTTGGCTGGTAAGACTTACAAGAGATACAGTGAAAATACAATAGACTCTATCACCAGGCAGCCCCCAAAAGGAAGTGAGTCGGAGGCAGCCAGAGCCTGATTGTGTAGGGCAGTGGTTGTAGCTCAGTATGGATGATACCAGCCTCTCTCCCCGTGGCCCTGAGAAGAGCACCCCTCCCCCCACACTAATGGCCTTACAGTGAGCAAACCCACATGCAAATTAAGTACACAGAAAAGGTGCAAGAAAACAAAAGTTGAGTGACTTGCTCAAGACATGGAGTAGTGAGCTTGGACTTGCACATGGTCCTTGGTTCTCCCTCTGGCCTGATCAAAACTAAAACAGCCACATGTTAGCGCCTCTTACAATGCCTTGCCCATTTTATCTGTTGCCACAGCGGTGTTGAAGCATCTGAGGACTAAAGAGCGGCATCGCATCTGCTCCTGGTGGGTTTGCGAGGTTGACGTGAGCTCTGATTGCTGTCCCTCGCCCTGCTGTCTCTAAAGAGGAAGAGGACAGTATGAGGGTAGGGTGCACTCACCTTCCGTTGCATGCGGATCCGCATGAATACGAAACCGATATTGTGAACCTGCGCGGGGATAGAATTGTACACACCAGCTTTGTCAATCTCCCACCTACCCCCCCTTTAAATGTGCTCCCTGGGGAAGAGGGGAGTCCTCCCCCTGCCTGCTCGTAGAAATTCAGGCTGCTCCTTTTCGTTCACTGGTCACACTTAGACAATAAAACATCCTCTGGTCACTTTCAGTCATAAGCACAGAATCATTTTCAGTAATTTAAAAATGCTCAGTCCCACTGAGGAGAAGATGACTCTCATGTTTTTAGGGAAGGGAAGGAAATTGAGGTTTGGAGAGAATTGCTGGTCTAATAAAAGTCTCAGAGGTAGAAAGTGAGCCACTCTGCAGACCACGCCTCCCTCTTTACCCGGTGCCTCCAAAAAGATCCCTCTCTCTCCTTTCTCTCTAACCTGTTTTGTCCGTGATAGGTGCAGGGATGAAAGCCAGTTGCATCCCAATCTCTTAGCATGTCCCACGTAGGTGGTATTCTTGGAGGCAGAACTCTGAGATCACACTGGAGAAGTACCATTTACCATTCCGTCCTGCTAGGAAGAGAAGAGAATTGTTTACGAGCAGGGCTTCCTGACCTGTGGTCCATGAATGGTCTCCTAGTGAAAAGAGAAGTATTTTCTTTCAAATTTTATGTGTGTGTATGTGTGTGTGTGTCACTTTGTAAATGTAAAAGTATTTTTAATATGTGCTTTTACTGCAAACAAATGTAGGATGGAAAAGATGCTGCCGTACATGGACATGGTTAATAACAGACACACTAGCGATCACCCCAACTTCCTTTTGAAAAGAAGAGCTTCCCGTTGATGGAAGCGGATAACAGTGCACTCTGTCACTGTGAATGTGCATGCCTGCCTTTTATACACTAGTTCTGGCTTACGGTGGGAAATACGATGAGAAGAAATGAGGTACACATTTATCACTTTGACATTTATCAACGCACATGATAAGGATCTTCCCTTGCCACCCCCTCCCCCCAAAACCCCAGTGTTTCTTATGTGGCAAAATTTTGTCAGTCTATCGTAAATACACCGGACCATGCAAACATTTTACATGAGAAGGCTTGCTTTTAAAAGGCTGGAACTCCATTTAAATTTCTGTTGTCTTGACCCAAAATCCTTTTATCAAATATCTCACACAATTGTTTATTCACCCTTCGAGTAAAGAAAGCCATATATGGTTAGAGCGATCTGGGTAAGTCCTTATTCCATGGAGAGGATCTAGTTTACTTGGGACTTGGAGCAGATGAAGAATATTGAAGCAATACCTCTACCAAATGGCAACGCTCCTCCGGAATGGTTGACATTTCTTTTAAAACGATGTCTTATGAGAATTTGTTGTTTGGAGCCACTGCAGCCATTTTGTGACCACAAAGGCCCAGAGAATTGCAGAGAAGCTGACCCAGAATTGTGACATTGTTGAATTGCTAAATTAACACTGGGTCTCCCTATCTTTAGATGACTTGGGCAAAAACACATTCTCAGGATTTAAACCTCCTTAGTTAGATACTTTGTTACTTGCCTTCCACAAAGGATCTGTGGTTTAAGCCGATCTTGACAATGCTGTTACTTGTTGGCACAAGTCTTTTCTCATTGGCAAAAAGCTTCAGGGGTTTGTGGGTTAGCATTGAATATTTTCTTAAGGAAAAGTCAAACTGATTAGATATCAAAGGTAACACTCACTGACCATGTCAAACTGTATATTCCAGTTTTAACTTTTATTTCAAGGCCAACACCATTACGTTTTTAAAATTGAAATGTACTTTTGAGCAGATTTAGGATTGGGTTTTGTGTTACTGCACTTTTTTCTTTTTGAAAATGATCATTAATGTTTTAATAACGAAATTAAAGTAAAAAACATCATTAAAGAAAACTTTGAACATGAGATGGCCGGTGGCTCAGTTAAGCATCTGACTTTTGACATCAGCTCAGGTGATGATCTCACAGTTTGTGAGATCGAACCCCATATATTGGGCTCTGCGCTGTCAGCTTGGGGCCATCCCCCTCACTCCCTGTCCCTCCCTCCCTCACGATGTCTCTGTCTCTCTCAAAAATAAACAAACGAGCTTAAAAAAATGAATTCGAGTTGATGATGACAAGAGATTATACTCAAAGCCTCAACTTTGCTAGATTTCTACCTACTTTTTATTATAGATGGACGCTTGCTAGGTCCAAGTTCCTGTATGTTGATCTCTTCCTGTACCTCCAGTCCATGCTGCGGTTGCCTAATCCTCTCCCAACCCCTCGTCTCAGGCGTGGACACTGATTTGCTTTAGTCAATGGAATGTGAGTGGAATTAATATGTCTCACCTTCAGGCAGAAACTTTCAGAGTCAGCCTATGATTCATCCTGCCCCCTTTCCTCCCTCCTCTGTGATCTTGCAATCATGGAATAAGACGGACCTTCTGTCAGGGAGCCGTCAGGTTTCTGAGTGGTCACAATGAGTAAAGCTACCTGGTCAACCCATGATGGGCATGGGGTGCGAGTGAGAAATGAACTCGGTTGTCCTCCGCTGCTGAGGTTTCCTGATTGTCTAGCCTATCCTGATGGAGCTGGTGTCCCTTTCTGTCCCTCCTTCTTTATCCATTCATACCTCTGACCCCAAATGCGGTGGCATGGAGCCAGGAAACGGAACCAAGGGTCTCTATGGAGTGCCTTCATTGTGCCCAGGGTAGTGTGAGCGTTATTCCCAAAGCCATTCTATTTCAGCCTCTCAAACAGTCCAACGAGCTGGGCAGGGGCTCTTAGCTTCAGCGCAGAGTTGAGGAAACTGAGGCTCTGAGAAGATTAAGCACCCAGTGAAGCCCCCCCACCCCATTCTGGTTTCCACCCCAAATCTCTCCCTCTTTCCGCTACAGCAACTGTCTCTTACTGAAATGCTGGCTAAGGTCATTCTGGGAGAGAAGCTTTTAGATCTTAAAAAAAAATAACAATAACCTTTGCTAATGACCTGGTAATTGTTTTTATAGCTTCCCAATGAAGTGTGAAGTGTTCTAAGAGACAACACAGGACTATTTCCTCTGATAGTGAAGTTTTCCAAAGAATGATTGCTTCACTCTTTCTGGGCTTTTGCTGTCCTGACTTCAGAGTGCTGTTGAACGGATGCTGAGTTGTAGGCCTGGCGTCTTTGAGCAGCTGCAGAGGTTGGGGGCGGGGGGCGTGTTGGCTCAGCCTTGTCTTTAGTTTAAACCATTAATCCTGTCCTTCGCTTTAAAAAATGGTCACATAAGAACAAATGAACAAATAGTAAATAGCTGGCATTTATCAAGCACTTACCCTGTGCCAAAGTTGGGTTCTTGACTTAAAGTCACCACCCTGTCCAACCAGGGCCCAGGGCAGTGCCCAGCACATGGCAAGGGCTCCAGAAATATCTCTGTAATGAATGAATTATCCACAGCAAACATTTCCTGGACCTGCTGCTTTGAGCCCTGCTCAAATGCTGGGAAAGTTTACTGAGAGAGGGGGAAAAAGATTCGTGTTCAGACAACTTGGTCATTGAATTCACATCCAAAAAGCCATATGAAATCCCAAGAAGGTGAGCATATTGATGGAACACATTCATGATTATGTCAGCTAAAGTATTAGAGTGAGGTCATACTATGACCCTGTAGAATTTCCTTTTATCTGCTTTCATTCAGATAACTGGACTCAATCTGCTCAGAGCATCATGTTCCTTGTAGGATAATGGCTTCTATGAGGATGCCTCGCAATTTCCTTACAAAGCCTTGCCAATGGTTGCCTCATTTTGTTCTCATGACGCCCCATTGCAGCAGGCCTGGCAGATGTGTTTATTATGCAGGGTTGCTGAGGAGGCTTAGACACTTAGTGACCTGCCTAAAATCCACCTACTCACCCCAGAGCACAGGCAGCTGGAACCTGGGATGCCGCTCTGCATGAAGCGCTTCCCATCACACCAGGGCGTCTTCCTTCTTTAGGACGTGGACAGACTTGAGGGGACTATGCAGGCATCAACTGTTGTACCTTCTGTGTGGCTGTTGTGCTTTTTAATGACATGGGTTTTTTTTTTTTTCCTTTACTTTATTTTATTTATTTTGAGGGGGGCGGCAGAGGGATGGGAAGAGAGAGAACCTTAAGTAGGCTCCACATTCAGTGTGGAGCCTGACTTGGGACTCCATCCCGTGACTCTCTGGGATCATGACCTGAGCTGAGATCAAGAGTCAACCTAATGAGCCACCCAGGTGCTCCCAAAGGTGTATTTTTAATCTAAGGTTGATTCCATTCTCACTGCTTGGTCAGGCACAGTTTTCCCTGAAATAAGAGAGGACATACCTGTGTTGTTTAGTTCATGTGTCGACCTGGCTAGTCTATGATGCCTAGTTGTTGGGTCCAGTACTAATCCATATGCTACTTTGAAAGTATTTTTTAATGATGTGCTTAACATTCAAATTGGTAGACTCTGAGTAAAGCAGATTACCCTCCACAACATGGGTGGACCTCAGCCAATCAGGTCAAGGTCTTGAGAGAAAAAGCTGAGGTCCCTGAAGCGGAAGGGATTCTGCCTCCCAACTCTCTTGAGACTCAAGACTGCAACTTTAATTCCTGCTGGAATTTCCAGACTGACAGTCAGCCCTGCAAATTTTGGACTTGCCAGCCCCCACAGTTGCACGAGCCAATTTCTTTTTCTTTTTAAATTTATTTATTTATTTTGAGAGAGAAAGAGACTGCTCACATGGGTGCAAGTGGAGTAGGGGCAGAGAGAGAGAGAGGGAGAGAGAGAATCCCAAGTATACACATACAAGTACTGTCTACACTGACAGCATAGAGCCTGAAACAGGCTCAAATTCATGAACCATGAGATCATGACCTGAGCCAAAAACAAGAGTTGGACACTTGATTGACTAATTCACCCACGTGCCCTATGCATGAGCCAATTTCTTTAAAAAAAAATTTTTTAACATTTATTCATTTTTGAGAGACAGAGAGAGACAGAACATGAGCGGGTGATGGGCAGAGAAAGAGAGTGACCCAGAATCCAAAGCTCCAGGCTCCAGGCTCTGAGCTGTCAGCACAGAGCCCAATGGGGGTTCAAACTCATGAACTGTGAGATCATGACATGTGCTGAAGTCAGATGCTTAGCCGACTGAGCCACCGAGGTGCCTCAAGCCAATTTCTTTTTTTTTTATGTTTTATTTATTTTTGATACAGAGAGAGACAGAGCATGAGAGGGGGAAGGGCAGAGAGAAGGAGACACAGAACTGAAGCAGGCTCCAGGCTCTGAACTAGCTGTCAGCACAGAACCCAACGCGGGGCTCGAACCCACGGACGTGAGATCTGACCTGAGCTGAAGCCGGAGACTTAACCGACCGAGCCACCCAGGCGCCCCTCAAGCCAATTTCTTAAAATCCACTCCCCACCCTCTCTCTACACACGCCCATATGTATACATACTTATTTACATACTTCTATTTGCACATACTACATGTATGCATATTTACATCTCATTGTCTGGTTCCCTGGAGAACTCTACCACCACACCTCAGTCATGGCTTGTTGCAGGTATGACAGTGGGGACTGCTCCCATTCCTGAGTGCCCCCTATCCCCTTGAGCCGTTGAATATAGCCTTCACAACTACTCGATGTGGGGAGTCGGCATTCCCCCAGCTGACAAACGAAGAAACCAAAGTGAGTTGAAATACCTCAACCAAGGTCAGAAATCTAGACAGTGACTGAGAGCAGAGCCAGGTTTCCAGTGCTAGGCACTCAAACAAACATTTCTGGATTCATCTGGCAATCCATTTCTTAAGACAGTCTAAGAATGCATCATGGCGAAAATTAGGCAACTGGCTATATTTTTCAGATGTGATATTTTACCCATTGGGAAATAGCAGTCCATTTGTCAACTATTATTCGGGTAGATACAGTATAATACATTGAATCAAAGAAAGAGGCAACCTTTCTGACTATTTACTGCTTTTCCAAATTCACGGGGAGAGGACTCCAAAATCTGTCACCTGGCAACTCAAAGACCAAGTTCCGTTTGTGTGACAGAAGACAAAAGCCTGTCTCTTTCCAGTTGGCTCTGGGTTTGGATGTTTGGACCCCAGGTGGCATGCGTGGCGGAGGGCGATGATAAATGATCAGGAAGGTTGTGCTTTCTCTGCGTGTGACATGGCCCCCAGGAGCACGAGCTAATGTTCCAGAGAGATGGAAAGGAGATCGAGTTTGAGAGAGGCCGCCACCTGCCTCTGCATAGTATGCACTCAGGGCCATTTATTTCACCTGTCACACGTACACAACTATGTAAAATCTCGGGAACATTGCCTCTCCATCTTTCTCTGGGAAACTTGATGTGAGCTTTGGAAGTTAAAAAAAAAAAAAAAGGCAGGGATCCTCCTTCATATGCGCTTATTTTTAGCTCCTCTCTTTTGCAGAATGGCTAACGCCAACTCAGACTATTTCTGCAAAGAGTTGCTGGGGACAAAGTGGAGATGTGGGTAGGCCTCCATGAGCTGGCTCTCAGAAGCAGGTGAGATGCAAGATAAAGCAATCGCGTTGCAGCCACCTTTGACGTAAGTGCTGGAGATTTCTTCAATTAGCTTAATCCTTTCCTCCTGACACACACTTTATAGGAAAGCAAATGCCATAATTATCCTCCCCCGTCCTCTCTAATCCCTGTCCGCTTCGCATGCCGACAGATGCTTTTCTGCCTGCCTGTGCCGCCTGCCTCTCCGAGCCCGGTGTCACGATGAGGCGGGCTGTGTGTGACAGATTGCTAAATCTGGCCTCCTCCATGCAGGGGACTCGGTGTTCAAGTGGCACCGGCTGCTCGTACCTCCCCTCGGGGCTGAGGCAGGCCTGGCTTTGGGCAGGCCCAGAAAGTTCTGGAGGGCTGCCTTGTGACTCAGGAAATCCCTTGCAGAGAAGGCCAGCCCTTCGCCGCTGGCAGAGTGCGCCGTGCATAGCTTGCCTTGTTTAGGCTTTAAATCTGGGACCCTGCCCAGGAAAAGCTTCTCTCCTCCAGGGAAGAGCGTGCAGCCCCAGATGCCAGGGCAAGCGCACGGTGATCGTTTGATGGCCAGGGGCACATTACCTGGCCCTGCCCTCCTGTCTAAACACCACAGGGGACAGTCTGTTTGCAGCCACCTATTCATCTATTTATCTATAATTTACATCCCTCACACACTTCCATTTCTTTTTTTGAGACCGCTGTTTCGGATCTGGAAACTGCTATTCACTAGAATTCAGCGCCTCTTCCAACACTCTGTAATGTTTAAGCTAGTGTTCGAGCCTCAGTTTCCCCATCAGTAAATTGGTGAGTAACAGTTTCTTTCTTTGCAAGATATTTGTGAGGACTGAATGAAATAGTGAATGCTACACACCTAGTATACAGTGAGTACTTAATAAATGTGCTTTCTTAATGGGAATAACTATAACATGTTAACATTACTGCTACTACTATTCATGTACACTTCTCTAGTGTTTTCGTTCATTACAATTCTCAAGATAATTTTAACATCTCTTCAGCTGTTATAAAGTATTATACCCCTAACTTTTTTTTTTCAGATAATGTTTGATAATGCTTGACTTCACTGAGATCAGGGGTTGGCATACTATGGCCAGTGGACCAAATTTGACCCACTGTCTCTCTTTGTCAATAAAGTTTTATTGGAACACAATTGTGTCCGTTCAGCTGTGCACTGTCTGTGGCCGCTTCTGTGTGGCCATGCCAGGGCTGAGGGGTTTAGGCTTGGTGTAGCCCATCCCACAAGCTCAGAGCATAGACAGTGTGGGGTCTGGAGCTTCACATTCTGGGGGAACATCTGAGGAGGGCTTGTTCTCACTATTGTCTCCATGTAAACATTTCTCGTCACTTATTATATGCTCTTTATCCCACTCATTCCTCTTTTCCCCACTCATACCTCCAACCTGCATGAGCACAGCTGCTCAGAGTCGCAGGGTCATTGACCCCATAGGCAGAGAATCTGGTTCTGGTGGCCCCTTCCTACGTCCTTCCCTTCCCTACGTGTTCCCCCAAAAGCCTGCTGTGTGATGCCTGGTCCTGGAAGCTGGGAAACACCAGGGGTCAACAAGTCTTGGTGCTGGTCCTTAAAGCACAGTGGGGCAGAAGAGGATCAGAAAGGAAAGAAAATGATAAAGCAGGGTACATTGTCTGCTCAGGGTGTGCAGATTGTTTAGTAGGTCTGGAATGCAAATTTGACAGGGAAACTGGGAGAGTGGCCAGAGCTGGAGAAGTATGGCAGGGAAAGAACCGTCTCGGCCTTATATCCCACTCTCAGGTGTCGGAATGTTCCCGAGGGCAGTAAGGAGTCCCTGAGGGCTCAAGCAGTGCCCCTCACATCTACAGGGCCCCCAATCTGCTCCTCACCTTTCTTCTCCCCACTGTCTGGCCTACTTGGCAGACGTATGCTTTTTTCAGCCTACGTACTAGCTACGTGCAAACTCCACGCCCAGGTGAGAAGCTGCCCCTTGGCCATGTCTCAGGCCTGGGTGGCACGTATACTGCTCATTGCTCTGCCTGCAGGAGAATGGATGTGAGGACAAATGTCTAGAATTTGTGTGGGGTGGGAGAAGGGCAAGGGAGGGAGTAGGGGACATAGGTTTTAGTGGGAACATCTCTTTGGCCTGCAGACTCTTTGTCTATGGGGAGGGCTAAAGCAAAAGGAGAGCCAGAGCCAGACCCTGTGTAGAAGAGAGCCCAAAGGCAAGGATGGTGTCACGTCACCAGACTGGACTGGGCAGGGGTGAACCTCAAGGCAAGGCCAGTTGAGGGGCTGCTCTTGTAGTTCATGGGATGTCAATGCTTGTCTGAACCAGAGTGGAGGAGACAGGCCTGAGGAGGGAGAACAGCTCGGGAGGAGGACTTGGCAGGTCCAATGCCCTTTGCTGCTCCTGTGGTCTTGACCCTGCTAAGTCCGATCAGGTCACACACTGCAGCTGAAGAGGCGGTCGTCCCTAGCCCCCAGGGCAGACCCCAGACATGGAGGATTTAAAACTGGGAAATACCGGGTTCTAATTAAAGTATGTACCTCTTGGGGTACCTGGGTTGCTCAGTCAGCCAAGCAGCTGTCTCTTGATTTCAGCTCAGGTCATGATCTCGCAGTTCATATGTTTGAGTTCGGCATTGCGCTCATGGCATGGAGCCTCTGTTTCTCTCTCTCTCTCTTCCCCTCTTTCCCTCGCCTCCCTCCTCTCAAAAATAAATACATGCTGAAAAAATATGTACCACTCTGAGGAAGGGAGATCTGAAGGGAGCTAGGGGTCAGCTGGTAGAAGAGGGTAGGGGCAGGAGGCACAGGAGAGAAGAGAAGAGGTAGGGACAGCGTTCCAATAGGAACAGGAGGTAATATGCTTTCTGGCAGGAGTGAAAGGGCAAGGTGGCAAGTAGCAAAAGGTAGGCTGGACCACCGTGTCTGTGGCATGAGTATACAACTTTGTGTGTGTGTGTGTGTGTGTGTGTGTGTGTGTGTGTGCATGCATGCACTCACATACACGTAGGGAGGAAAGGGTGTATAAAAGACCTCTTCAAGTGACCCACAAGAGAAGTTTACATATTTTCTCAGAAAGTCAGGGAACTGTCAACCTCAATGCTTACCTCTCTTTCTTTTGTGGGGATGTAAATGTGCAGAAACAATTTAACCTAAAAACACAGATAAAAAGGAACAAATAGCAACACATACTCATGTGCACAAACAAAAGGAAAAAGCACCGCAAATACCTCCTCATCCCCCACACTGAGACGTATTTGATGTCTGACCCATCTGAGCATCTGAAATACAGCAGGAGACCCATGACTTAGAGGCCAATCACGCTGTCTTTAACGAGTTTATGTTCGAGGCCGTGATGGCCCCAAAGGACCCCTGGGTCAGTTATCTATAGCTGGAACATTGTGTATACTGTCTTCGCACAATACAGGGCCCACTTCCAAAAAGATATTATGTTTTCCCCATCAATAAAGCTTGATTTTTATGGCTGTTTAAAATCACACGTAGGTGTTGAACGGGCTCCAAGACACGAGTCTGCCAATGTCCATCATCTTCATGAGCTCAAATGCCCTAAAATATTGTCCTTGAGGTGCTTTCCAGAAAGACCAGCCATGCCAGTTTTTCAGAATATTTTGAGATAAGGAAGAATCTTCTGAAGACTGCAGAGCACTTTGGAAAACCATGCAGTACACTCGGGATGCTGATGACGCTCTTTAAATTGAGGCTGCCTTAGTCATGGTGACTTCTGCTTCATCTCCTTGCAGTCAGTCCTCTTCTCTTTCACCATCAACACAATTTGATTTATTTTTTAAAAAATGTTTATTTATTTATATACATATGAGAGAGAGAGAGAGAGAGAGAGAGAGAGAGAGAGAGAGAGAGAGAGAGATTCCCAAGCAGGCTCTATGCTTTGGGCACACAGCTGGGTGTAGGGATTGAACTCATGAATTATGAGATCATGACCTAAGCCGAAATCAAGAGTTGATGTTCAATGGACTGAGCCACCCAGGCATCCCAACACAGTTTTTAATATGGGTGTAATAAAAACTCTAAAATTAAGGTCCAATATCATGTGCTGCCTTGACATCTGATGAAATCGGGAGGGCCTCAAATGGCCTAACCCCCAATTCCCCTTCCCATTCTGCTCCTGCAGATAAGCTCCTGTAGACACACAGCCTTCCTTATTAAGAGGACCAGGTGTGTCCCTGAGCAGTGGGTTCAGTTCTTTGCTGACCCGTAAAATTATTAAAACAAGCCAGTCATATCTTCCCACTGGAAACAGGGGACACACCATCCTTTTGATACTACAGGGCTTACCTCCCACAGGCCCTGTGGTCCACTCTGTCCCCTACTGAACAACCCCCTTGTGGCCCTGCTACCCCAGCATTTAGCTGTGTGGCACGGGCAAATTATTTTAGCTACTCTGAGCCTGAGTTCCCTCAACTGCGGTGCAGGGCATGCCTTATGGGTCACTGGAACAATTAAGTGAGATAATTTACTCAACGAATCTTTACTGAGGACCTCCTAGGCACCAAGATCAAGGAACGTAGCAATGAAGAAGACAAACAGGGTTTCTATCAACCTAGAACTCATACTCTAATGGAGGACATGAACAACAAGCATTTAAACATTAATGAGATGGTTATGGACAGTGTGAAATGCTCTGAAGAAAAGAATTAATCAAGCCACAGGAGTGAGATGGCTTGGCTGGTCCAGGGCAAAGAGGGGAATGTATTCGATATGGGTATCACGGACTCTTCTTCGGTGATAATGTTAATGCCGAGACCTGAGGATGAGGAGCCAGCCCCTGGCAGGTTTGGGGAACAGCTACTCCAGGCTGAGGGCACATTAAATGCAAATACCGTGGGGAGGAAACAAGCAGGGCTATTGGAACAATGCCAGAGAAATCAACGTGGGGGAAGTATAAGTGGGAGGGAGCACGTGCTTACGGACCAGCAGGTCAAAGCCCTGCCACTGCATCCCCTGCTGAACATCACTGGAAGGCACAGGGTCTGTGCTTCCATTGGCATCACCAGGATCACACAGGGGAGAGCCAGAAGGAAGGCTCGGGAGAGGCTTTCCTGCCAGAACTCTGGAAAGGTCCAAGTGGTATTTTTTAAGAAATGAAGCCCTTCCAGAGATCAGAATAGAAAGAGAACCAAGTTTGGGCAAATAGAGGTCCTGCTGGAAACTGCTATGGTGAATAATTAATAACATCTTGAAACTAGCCCCCCAAATGCCAAGCTTCTGATAGTTGTTTCTGAAGTGCTGGGAAAGAGTTTGATTTCTCCAGTGCCTGGTTGGGCATTAGATCTCCCGGGATTTGTATCCTACCCCCACTACTTGCTAGCTGCACAGAGCCTGGATAAAACATTTCAGTGGGGGAAGCCTCCGTTTCTTCAGGTCTAAAGTGGGAATAAAGAAAAAAAAAATAAAATGGGAATAAAGATGATCAAGAAGATAATGGTGAGAGCAAAACCTACCTTCAACGGCTGTTGGAAAGGTTAGTTTAGACAATCCCTGGAAAAGTCTCAACAGACCAGTATGGCTCTGAAGAGAGTCCACAGACTAATACATTCACTTTTTTCTGAAATATTTGTCCATTATTACTTGCTTGCTTTTTCAACACAAAAGAAAAGTTACAACTGGCTTTGGTCTGGATTGACATGTTCCAAATTACTGGGCTGTTACTGAAAAGGGTTTTCCATTGTCAATCTGCTCAGTGCTCTTTGACATTAAGGGAATTTTTCCAGACTGTGTTTTGGATGCCACCCATTAAAATTTCTTTAAAAATGTATTTGTGTGTGTGTGTTAAATATAATACAGCTTCACTGTAGAACTGATGGAAAATGCAGACGGTGTTCAGAAGAAAATAAAAATCACCTGTAATTTCATGCTCCCAGTGCAGTCACTAACACTTCTTCTTTAAGGTTTTCTCTGTGCATCTTTCAACATATTTTATGGCTTATTTGTGTTATTTTTGTCCTATTTTCAAGTTTGCATTATATCATAAACATTTGCATACATTGTGAAAGCTTTCCATAAACATTTTTAAATGGTTACATATTATATTATTTGGATTTACCATAATTTTTCTAATGATTTTCTTACCACTGGCTACTTGGATTAACTTCTATTATACAACCTTTTATTATATCATGCATTATAAATAATATTGATAATACTGGGATAGCAAATAAATACATCCAATGCTCAGATCCACAGATCTGGGTCCTTTATAAAAAAAATAATAATCTCTTTGATTAAGACCACTGCTACCTCATGCAGGGTGGGAAATACTACAGGTATTATAAAAGAGGGGTTGGTGAACCATGGCCAGTAGGCCAACTCCAGCCAGCTTGCTTTTGTAAATAAAGTTTTATTAGAACATAGCCGTGCTTGTTTGTTTCCATATCATCTATGGCAGTTTTTGTGCTTCTAGGGCAGAGTTGAGTAGGTTAGGCTTGCAAAATTTAAAATATTCACTACTTGATTCTTTTTTTTAATAATAGTTTATTGTCAAATTAGTTTCCATGTAACACCCAGTGCTTCTCCCCACAAGTGCCCCCCACCATGACCATCATCCCCTCCTCCCCTCCCCCTCCCCTTTCAGTTCATGGTTCATCTCCAGTATTCAGTAGTCTCCCTTGATATGTGCCCCTCACTCTTCCCTGTTCTCTTTCCCCCTTCCTCTCCCCATGGTCCCCTGCCAGGTCTCTCCTGTTAGACCTATGAATGCA
>NC_043700.1:175354648-175356048 GCF_006229205.1 Suricata suricatta | reverse complement strand
GTCCAATTAATTAGTGGTGAGTGACAAGTGCCAAGAAAATATTTTAGAAGCTATAAAGGTGAAGACCATGTTATGTGGTCACAAAACCTTTGGAAGCAAAGCAATGAATCAGGGGAAAACCTTTTTGTTTATGAAATAACTTCAGCCATGGTTACTGCTCATGGAAATGTCAGGAAGCATGTAGATCGGAAGCCTACCCAGATTTCAAGGGGCCAATATTGCCAAAGAAATGGTAAGCTAGGACTCTTCAAACCTTAAACCACTAGTTCTCAACTGGGGATGATTTTGTACCCACGTGTGACATTTGGCAATGCCTGGAGAGTTTTTGATCATCACAGCTGGGACGGAGATGCCTCTACCCACTGGTGTCTAAGGGATAGAGGCCATCAATGTTGGTCAACATTCTACACTACATAGGCTAGCCCCCTTGCCACAACAAAGAATTACCTGGACCAAATGTCAATAGATTAACAAACCACAAAGAACTATAGATGAGGGTGTTTTCCCAATGAATTTAATCTTGGTCTAATCAAAAAAGTTCCCCCTGCTGCTCCACAGAGACTCTTGCTTGACAGGATTGTACAATTGTACAATCTATGGATTATAACTCAGTGACTTCCCCATGACTCCCACTCTGTGCTTTTCTGAATGAGAATGCTTATTGCCTTGTCTTGCCTCTTCTCCATTATAGCTTATGGCATCTGTGGAGGGTGGTGGCAGATAACTTGTCTTTTTAGTTTACAGGTCAATGAATATAAAATATTTCATCTGGATTTTGGAGATTTAACATATTACCTGGATGCTCAGAACATTGAGCTAGACCCCACTTGATTGTTGGCTTTGGATTGTCTTCCTTAAGGAGGGAAGCCAGTATTCTATGCATGGGAAGAGGGGTATGAAGGTTATCTGGTGATCAGAAGGGCATATTGCAGCGAAGATCCCTGATCTTCAAGCTAGATGACATTTCTCGTCCTCCCTGTGGTTTGGTGTGGCTCTGGACTAACTGCTCACCATAGGTCATACTCACCACTTCCTGGACTGGCCCATAAAAACCTCCTATTGAACCCTCTCTCCCTCTTCTACTCCACCAGGTTGATGCAGAAGAACACAGGGAGGTTGGAAACCAAATGTTGAAGTTTCCAGAGCCACAATACAGAAGGAACCTGGGTCCCAGAAACATTGGTTGATAGAGAGCTGTCCACTAACCAGAAATATCTTCTTATGGCTTTATATGAGCAAGAAATAAACTTCTTTTATGTTAGTCACGAATAATTTAGGTTAACCTCTGGCAGTAGCTAGCATTATCTTAACAAATACACCTCCAAAAGGGAACATAGTGCAACTGAAGCCTGAGACACAGATCAATTCTCATAGTATATCCAATCTCATTTTATTCCAAA
>NC_043700.1:175352500-175354548 GCF_006229205.1 Suricata suricatta | reverse complement strand
TATTCTCCTCTCTGCTTCTTCAATACGTGCATTGGCAGCCTCCAACTTATTATTCATCTCATTTAGAGCCTTTTCTAACTTGTCAGAGCTATTTTGAAGGTTCCTAGTCTTTGTATCAATATCTTCTCTGATAGCTTCCATGTTTTTTTCAAGCCCAGCAATTAATTTTATGACAATCGTTCTAAATTCTTGTTGAGTTATGTTGCTTATGTCTGTTTTGAGCAGTTCTGTAGCTGTTATTTCTTCCTGGAGTTTTTTTGGAGAAGAGTTCTTTCGTTTCGTCATTTTGGCTAGCTTTCTGTCTCTTGTCAGTGTTAAAAAGCTCATTCTGCATTGTGCGATTATTAGTATTCCTCTATAGAAGGAGGCACTTGGAGTGTCTAGGGTCTGTCGTTTCAGGAGATTTTTTTTTTAAATGGTGTCTCTCGGTTTCTCTTGTTCGTGCCTCTGATTAGTTTATTTCCCTACTCAGCGATATTTAGTGTTTTCCACTATGTGTGCTTTGGGTTGTTTCTTGAGGTAGCCCTGAAAAGGAAAACAGACAGACAAACACACAGAGAAGACAAGCACACAAATGTACTGATAAAGAAGCAAACCTAAGGGGGAAAGAAAAAAAGGAATAGGAAAGAAAAGAGAGGAGAAAAAAGAAGAAAAGAAAAAAAAAGGAAGAGGAAAAAACAAAAGGGGAAAGAAAAAAAAGGAGTCGGGGATTGGTAGGGACAGCGACAGTCAGATATAAAGGACAGTCTGAGAGCTTAAAACCTGCAGTGGGAGTTGGGGGAGATAAGGATGGATTAAAGGAAAACTGTCTAGATGGTAAAAGTTGATCTAAGCACAGCAGTGCCTAATTGTTGGTCTTTCCCAGATTCCGGCTGGAAAGGGAGAAAGGAAGAAAATAGGAAGATAGTAAAGAGAAGACAGGGGACAATTAAAAATTAAAAATATTAAGAAAAAAAACCACTTAACGGTAATAAGCACTAGCACAGCAGCTCTCCAGCGTGGATGGGCGTGGCTTGGTGCAGGTGGGTCGGGTCCCAAGGGCTGCTCTCTGAGGCCCCGCCTTGGTGGATGCGAGGAGAAGAATGGCGACGGGCGCCCCAAGTCCCCCTCAGACCATGCGTTCCAGCCACTCTCTGGAGTCCAACCTTCTTGTGCCTCGGGTGGATCTAATTGTTTCTGTTTTCCAAGTTCTTCCCGGTTTCTAAGTCCTCGCCTGCACACTCAATATTGTCACCACAGTCAAAATTGCCTGCAGGTGGGCGGCTTTCTGTTCAGTATCGAATAGGGGGATTGTGAAGTCAGAGATCTCCCCTGGCTCCACCTGAAGTATACAAAGGGAAACCTATCAGAGTGGTTACAGACCTATCTAATGAAACTTGGCAGGCCAGAAAGGAATGGCAGGACATCTTCAATGTGATGAACAGGAAGAATATGCAGCCACGAATCCTTTACCCAGCAAGCCTGTCATTCAAAATAGGAGAGATAAAGCTTTTCCCAAATAAACAAAAGTTGAGAGATTTCATCACCACCAAACCAGCCCTACAAGAAATCTTAAGAGGGACTCTAGAGAGAAATGTAGCAAGGAATAAAGGTATCATAGACATCACTACAAACATGCACCCTACAGGGAACACAATGAATCTAAACCCATATTTTTCAATAATAGCACTGAATGTCAATGGACTGGATGCTCCAGTCAAACGACACATGGTAGCAGAATGGATCAAAAACCAAAACCCATCTATTTGCTGCCTACAAGAGACTCACCTTAGATCTGAAGACACCTTCAGATTGAAAGTAAGGGGATGGAGAAATATCTACCATGCAACTGGAAGCCAAAAGAAAGCTGGAGTAGCCATACTTATATCAGACAAACTGGACTTTAAAATAAAAGCAGTAACAAAAGATGAAGACGGACACTATATAATAATTACAGGGACTCTACATGAAGAAGAGCTAACAATTATAAACATTTATGCACCGAATTTGGGAGCTCCTAGATACATAAAACAATTAATCACAAACAAAAGCAATCTTATTGAAAAGAA
>NC_043700.1:175333730-175352400 GCF_006229205.1 Suricata suricatta | reverse complement strand
AACTCAACAAGAATTTAGAACGATTGTCATAAAATTAATTGCTGGGCTTGAAAAAAACATGGAAGCTATCAGAGAAGATATTGATACAAAGACTAGGAACCTTCAAAATAGCTCTGACAAGTTAGAAAAGGCTCTAAATGAGATGAATAATAAGTTGGAGGCTGCCAATGCACGTATTGAAGAAGCAGAGAGGAGAATACGTGAATTAGAAGACATAATGATAGCAAAAGAGGAGGCCAAGAAAAAGAGAGAGAAAATGATTCAGGAGCACGAAAGGAGAACCAGAGACCTGAGTGATACAATCAAACGGAACAATGTCCGTATCATAGGAGTTCCTGAAGAGGAAGACAAAGACAGAGTGCTTGAAGGCGTGCTAGACCAAATTATACATGAAAATTTCCTCAATCTGGGGAAAGAGAAAGACATTGAAATTCAGGAGACATACCGAACTCCCCTAAGATGTAATGTAAACTGACCTTCAGCACGACATATCATAGTGAAACTGGCAAAATATAAAGACAAAGAGAGACTTCTGAAAGCGGCTAGGGAGAAAAAGGCCCTAACACTACCTGATTCTTTACAGAAAAATTTGGCCAATTCCCTGGTAGTATAATGGGAGGGAGTTCAGGCTTTCTCATTCAAAACCCAACATCCTAACCCATGCATTTTTAAATAATATTTTTAAAATGTAATTCTTGGGGCACCTTGATGGCTCAGTCAGTAGAGTGTGTGACTCTTGCTTGATCTTGAGGTTGTGAGTTTGAGCCCCATGTTGGTTGTAGAGGTTACTTAAAAGTAAAATCTTTTAAAATAAAAAAATAAAATGTCTTTCATTAATTCATTATATTAAAAACAAACAGGGAAGTTAACACATAAAAATAAAACAGCCAGAATCAAATAAACTTCCAAATGCTGACTTCACTGGTGTTTCCAATCCTACTTCATTCACCCTTTCACTGTATTTTTTAAATGTTTAGTGTTTATTTTTGAGAGACAGAGAAAAAGAGAAAGAGAGGGAGAGGGAGAGAGAGAGAGAGAGCGAGCGAGCCAGCATGAGCAGGGTAGGAGGAGAGAGAGGGAGACACAGAGTCCAAAGCAGACTACAGGCTCTGAGCTGTCAACACAGAGCCTGACACAGGGCTTGACCCACGAACCATGAGATCATATCTGAGCCCAAGTCAGACACTTACCCGACTGAGCCACCCAGGTGTCCTTGAGTGTATATTTTAGAATTTTAGCATGGATCAAGCAAAGCTTGATAGAACAATAACTCAGGGACACACTTAGGTATGTATGGAAACTTTATAAATATGATGCTGAAAATCAGTTTGGAAGAGAAGGATTGCTCTGCATATTGTGTTGGCATATGGTGTGAGGTAGGGATCTGATTCAAATTGTGTACAAAGATAAACTTCAGATTAAGACCCGAATGTGAAAGGTAAAAATGTAAAGTAGAGTTCTTAACACAGAATCTTTTGTTAATCTGAGGAAAACTATGGACTCTTTCTCAGAATAATTTTTTTAAACATTTAAAATGAACTATATAGGATTACCAAGGAATCCAATTATGTAGAAATGCAGATATTTTAGAAATTGTGAGGTAAAATACATGCTTCTTTATGAAAGCATTAACTAATCAGCTCTAGTAGTAAATCCAATGACTATGCAATTTTGAAACAGTGATGAGCATAAGGAAAATTTTGAGATATCCATAACAACTGTAACAGAAGGTGAAGATATAGTTAGTTTATTCCAAGTTCACTGACACCTAGGATTCTAGGTTTCCAGGTTAAAAATCCCTTTCATAGAGGTGATAGAGTGGAGGACATTATTGTGTTCATTAGGCTAGGGAAGAACCTCTTATAGTGGCCCCCAAACACACAAGAAATTGATGAATTTATCTGCATTAAAATTCAAAAGTTTTGTTCAATAAAGCTCACTAGACTCAAATAAGAGGACAGACAGAAACTTCTGCTACCTCCAAAACCAAGAAGGGATTAATATCTAGAACACACAAGAAGCTTCCGTAAATCAATAAGAAAAAGACAGGAAAAGACAGCAGAAGGTGGGTAAAGAATATGAACAGACAGCTTGAATGAGAATATCTTCAATGTGTAATAAGTATATAATGAGATGCTCAACCTCACTTATAATAAATAATCAGAAGATTAAAACATCAGTGGAATAGGTACTTCTTTGCACCCTACCATTTTCCATAAATAAAAAGCCTGTAACTACCAAGTATTGGCAAGGATGTGGGAAAATGAGAACCCTCATGCACCGTCAAGAGAAAAGAAACATTTATAACCACTTGGAGAACAGTAGAACAATCAGAGTGATATTGAAACTAAGAAGCACATGTCCTATGACTCAGCTTTCCTATACTGAGTATATGAACAGGGGATTCTTGCATACTGTTTCCTTTTTTTTTTCTTAATTTTTTAATGTTTTTATTTATTTTTGAGAGAGAGAGACAGCATGAGCAGGGGAGGGTCAGAGAGAGAAGGGGTCACAGGATCTGAAGACAGGTTCCAGGCTCTGAGCTAGCAGTCAGCACAGAGCCTGATGCGGGGCTCAAACCCACGAACCATGAGATCATGACCTGAGCTGAAGTCGGATGCTTAACCACTGAGCTACCCAGGCACCCCATGGCATACTATTTCCTAAGTGAGCACATATCAGGATCTTGATCTCCATGTTGTTAGTGGCGGTGGATACTCAAGGCAATTAGATGTAAAACTGGCAGGTGCCTACTAATGGATGTATACTATGGAACATCTATGGCCATAGGTATAATGTGCTATATACATCCAACAACCCAAATGTACCCTTGACTCATAGTATTGAGTGGAAAAAAATAGTAAGAACATCAAGAGATTTATGCACATGCTCTTTAGTAAATTAAAAACACACACACGGAAAACAACACTACTTATTTTGCAAGGTACTGGCAAGATGCTGGCGAGGATGTGGAGAAACGGGCACCCTCCTACATTGTTGGTGGGAATGTAAACTTGTGCAGCCTCTCTGGAAAACAGTGTGGAGGTTCCTCAAAAAATTAACAATAGAACTCCTCTATGACCCAGCAATAGCACTGCTAGGGATTTACCCAAGGGATACAGAAGTGCTGATGCATAAGGGCATATGTACCCCAATGCTCATAGTGGCACTTTCAACAATAACCAAATCATGGAAAGAGCCTAAATGTCCATCAACTGAAAAATGGATTAAGAAGATGAGGTTTGTATATACAATGGAGTACTACATGGCAATGGGAAAGAATGAAATATGGCCATTCATAACAAAGTGGGTGGACCTGGAGGGTGTCATGCTAAGTGAAATAAGTCAGGTGGAGAAGGACAGCTACCATGTTTTCACTCACAGCTCTAAAGGGAGAAACCTAACAGAGGATCATGGGGAGGGGAAGGGGAAAAAGAGTTAGGGAGAGAGAGGGAGGCAAATCTTAAGAAATTCTTGAATACTGAAAACAGAGGGGTGAAGGGGGAGGGGGAAAAGGGAAGGGAGTGATGGTCATGGAGGAGGGCACTTGTGGGGAAGAGCACTGGGTGTTACATGGAAACCAACTTGACAATAAAGTATATAAAAAATAAAATAAATTAAAAGCTGAACCTTAGAATTCAAAAATAATAATAATAAAGCCGGGGTCCTCCTGACTACTCAGGGCAGGAGATTAAAGGACAAAATAGCCCCAGTGATGCCATCTCAGTCGTGTTCAGCGAAAATTAGTTTTCAAAACTATAAAGTCTTGTATGAAGGTTATAGTAGAGGACTCAGGTTCAGTTTAGCCCACATATTAAGATATAGGCTACCCAGCCCCAATAGAAAAAATAAACAAACAACTAGTAGTTGACTTGGATTTATGCAGTTTGTCTAATCAATCGATCTATAAACATTATGCAAATGTGTGTAAACCCAAACCTAGCCCGGACTTTACGTATGCATTGTTATGTAAACGATCAATCTTGTTAATGCAAATATTAATATAAACCTGACATTAAACACAAGTTTACACAGCCTTGCTTGTTGAAGGCGGCTTGATTTACATTGAAATGTAAATAGCAGTAGTGTTCTTCTTGAGGCTTCAGAAAACAGACTGATTAGAGTTCACTGGGTGGTCCATCCACATCGGGTTCCCCAGACCCACTCCCAACCCCTCGGTTCAAGGCATCTTATGAGGAATTTCGGGGAGAAACAGCCCCACAATTCATTGGTCCCTACTGGTGGGTGTCCTTGTTTTTTCCTTGTTCCTCCTGGCCTCCATCAGGACCCCAGTCTCCAAACCAACGATGCAGGGGGAGTCCTTTAGCAGCTTTCACTCTCATGGGTTGAGGGCTTGCAGATGAGCTCTTGTGCCAACAAGGTTTTTTATCAAGTGGCCTGCTGGGCAGATCTGTGCAGGGGCAGGTCTCCATTCAGTCTGCCCACCCCTCCTTCCCCTGGCTGGCTTCTTACCCTTCAAGTCACCTCACCTCTTCAGACAGGTCTTCCTTGGTATTCTCTGGAGGTTTTCTCCTGAACTGTTCTCCAGCATAGCACCCTGTACATCACATTTACGATGCTTTCCTCTATTTGTGATGGCAGATTTATTTCTGCATCTACTCTTGTCCTTCCTCCCCACCTATGAGC
Source organism: Suricata suricatta (assembly GCF_006229205.1). NCBI lineage: Eukaryota > Metazoa > Chordata > Mammalia > Carnivora > Herpestidae > Suricata > Suricata suricatta. Next base: position 175,347,753 of record NC_043700.1, on the reverse strand, counting down.
TCCATGGGAGCAGAGCTGTTGTATTCATCCCTTTATACTCAGTGCCAGGCACATGAGGCGTGCTTAGAAAAATCCTGTTGGATGGATGGATGGTTGGACGGAGGGACACATATGCTCTGAGGCTTGCTGCTTAGCATAGAGATCTGCTGTCCTTACCATAAGCAGCCTCAGGAACTTGGTTCTGTCTTTTCTTTTAGGACCTGGGTCCTGCCTGGAATACATTGATAATCTACCTGACTTCCCCCCAGCACCTTCTGCCAGAGCTGGACTCTGGTCTCTGAGCTCCTGCCATGATATGATAGTAGGAAGAAAAGCAACTGTCATATATTCAACTTTGGTAGCTGCCATGTTTTACAATGAGTGCCCTACACCCACCATCTCATCTGAACTTGAATCTTTAAAGCATATTTTTTCAAAAGATCAGGGCTTGAACGAGGAGTGGAAGGTAAAAGGCTCAAGTAGAGGCAGTGCAGGGCACAGCTCAGAGTCCAGATTTGAAGTCAGCTAGATCTGAGTTCAAATCCTGATTTCACTAGCTATGGATTTACATGGATTTTTTACCGTACAATGAATAGTTGTTTCCTGTGGTTGTGGTGAGAGTTAAGTGGGATTGAGAGTAAAGCATGGGAATTTTGTAAATATCTGTAATTATTTCCAGCCCTTCCTTACACAAAAGTTCAGACATCTAGAGACTAAGGACTATGTTTATTCTCTTCGATCACTTTGTCTTTTTTTGTCCTCTTTGAACCCTTGGCTGCTTTCAGCTCTCTCCTGTCACCCAGTACCCTTTCTGGTAGAGAAATTGTCTTTTTATTTCATTGAATTAATTAATTTATTTTTTAAGTAGGCTTCATGCTCAGTGTAGAGCCCAACATGGGGCTTGATCTCATGACCCTGAGATCAGGACCTGAGCTGAGATCAAGAGTCGGATACTTAACCAACTGAGCCACCCAGGTGCCCCCTGCCCATCTAGTAGAGAATTTGTATGGGATTTATCTTCTGGTGCCTCCACTGAGATCAATGACCCCAAGGGGAGACTGAGGAAGTTAATGAGCCAGGTCCTTCTGGAAGTGAAAGAAAGAGGTGCTAAAATGATCTAGAAGTCTCATACATACTAATTGGTCCTAACTCTAAAGGTCCTGATACCAGGCAAGTGCAACTGGTCTTTGCAGGGCATAGCTAGTTAGTTGGTCACAACCACCTGCTGGAGCCTGTCCAGTACTGGGCACATCTGTTTACATCTGACTCCCTCAGAGATCAGGCCCAGTATCTTATTCATGTTTGTAACTCACCAGCCAACTCAGTGCCCACACACAGTGCGTGTCCAAAGAATTTGTTGAATGACTGTTTGCTTTCCAACCCCTCTCACCCATATTATTGGACTTCTACTTTGTTAGGGTGTTTTTTGGAAGGTGTACTTTTAAAGTTGTCTTTCATCTTCACCTGGGTGGGAATCATGAGGGCAACAGGAAGAAGACCATACAAATAGAATTTCTCTTAGGCTCTCTACATGTCTAGGTGATGCCTGCTTGAAAACGGCCTGCTTATGGAGAGGCTCAGTCCTTGGCAAGATAGAGTTCCACTCCAGAGAGTGAACCCCAATCCTTAATACCACTGAGGACCCTAGGAGCTCCCTGCAAAAGCAGAAATACCAGCTAATAGGAGAAATTTTCCATTGCCTGCAGTGAAAGCAAGAAAAACTAAAGTGGAGTGTGAAGGTGGGGCCAAACTATTTCCCTTACATATTATTAACAATAACATCATTGTTTGTACAGGGCTTTGAATTGCTAAAATGTTCTTTATTGTATCATCTCGGTCATTTGTCTCCCAATTTGCAGATGGAGAAACTGCTCTGAGACAAGCCACGGCAGCATCTAGAACCTTCTGTGACCAGCTGCCAGTATCCTTTAATGAGAACTCGTGTGTTCCTTGGTGTCTCTCTGGGAGCATCTCAAGGTAAGTAAGGACCTTGTGGCGGTCAGTTGGATGACCCCTAGCTGAGTGACTGTAATTGTTCTGACCGTTATGGGCTCACAAACCCTTTTTTTAGAGAAAGGAAATGTTAGCCAAGATGGGATTTTCCCAAAAGAATTCTTTAGAAAAAGTGCCAGAACGTTTACCTTCCACCTTGACAGTCCCCAGAGACAAACTGAAAGGACCTCGCTTAATGCCTCATCCGAAGGGTATTTGCAATGCTGGCTTCATCATTCAAAGCAGGAAAGGCCTTTGTCATGGTCAAATGGCTTTAATGTGTTCTGAATGCTACATAAATTCAAACTTGATGGCTCATTTATTTGTTGGATTGAAGTTTTATACAATAAACTAAGCCTTGGTATTTACTAATAACTTGTGCACTGCCCTTTGTTTGTTTAGAACAGCCAGAAGGCAAAGAAGTTGACCGAGTCCCTCATGGCCAATGTGGTATTCAGATCCTGGCATTTCCTGGGACAGTTTATGGATTGGTGGGTGGTGGGAGGGATGGTAAGAGAATTGTTTGTGGAGGGGACAAGGGACATTGTGGAGCAAGGAGAAGGGGAAACACTGCAGGTACGTGTTTCCTTCCAGACTAATTTGATATAGTCCCACCACACATGCTTCAACTGCCGAATTCAGTGAGCTGGGAATTCAGAACACTGAGTGACAGGCCAGGCTTGGCTAGTGACTTGTGGCATGACCTTGGAAGATTCATTTTCCCCTGCTGTGTCTCGCTGTCTCACTCTAGATAAAAAAAGAAAGCAAGAAAAGAAAGCTTATAATAAATTCTATTCATTGTTCAAGGTGAGCTTCCTTAAACTACTCTCCTTCCGGGAGATCTTTGCTCTTTACCTCTACCCCATCCACAAATATTTCTCTCTTTCTTGGAATCCAAGAGGTATCATTTATCCCATGCATTAGGGGTAAGAACACAGGCTTTAGTGTGCAACTGAGCTGAGTGTGAGTTCCAACTCGGCCACTATATAAATTTGAAGAAGTTCAGGGATGTTTTTGAGCTCCCATTTCCTTTTCTGTTACATGGGAATAATGGCATATATCTCATTGTGTTGTTGTGAGAAGTATAGGATTGGGTACATGTTGAGTCCGCTGGTCAGTGCCTGGAATTTAGGAAGTAGAACTCCTAAAAATAGGAGTAGTATTAATTACAGCCTCAAACCTTGGGGTGCAGAATAGATTGTAAGCTCCTTGGAGGAAATGACTGGGTGATCTTCCTAGCATCTGGCACATGGAGATTTTTTCATGGTATTATCTATGACAATAGATGTTCACAGCCTACCTCTCTGAGACAGAAAATGTGGCTGCCTCTCAGAGGACTCATTGAGAGCAGAAACATCTTTGGCTTTATTTGAAGGGCAAGAACAAGTTCTGGAAATGACACACGTGAGCAATATCTAAAAATCTCTCCATTTCCAGGGCTAAGGAAATAGATTCCTGTTAAGATCGGATCATAGGATTTGCCTTCTGCACCTCCTCATTTCCAAACAACTACATTCTTCTTCCAGTCTCACTTATGAGGTCGACCAGGGGGCTCATAACATAGGATAGGTTCCAGCCCCAAGAGAGGAAATGGCTTGCTGACTAGAGCCTCAACTCAGGGTCTCTGATGTTTCATGGCCTCCTGGATGCTGGTGCCTGACTGGGTCCTGATCTAAGGCATGCTGCCCTTGAACATCCTATGGTTGACCCTGGCAAGTCTTTCCCTGTGCACTACCCTTTGTTTGTTTAGAATAGCCAGGAGGCAAAGAAGTTGACCCTTCCATGCTGGGCAAGTCTTAGTTTTTCCAGTCTGCACATCTTCCCAAGTCATTTAGAGGATTCAGAACGGTCTAAGCCAATCATGGTAGTTCCATTCCCCAAATGTAGCCAGTGAGAATAGAACTTCTGAATAAGGTGTCTTAACTCTAAAAAAAGATAGAAGAGGGGCACCTGGGTGGCTCAGTCAGTTGAGCATCTAGCTCTTCATCTCAGCTCAGGTTATGATTTCAGTGTTCGTGGGATTGAGTCCTGCAATGGACTCTGTGCTGATGGCATGGCGCCTACTTGGGATTCTCTCTTTCTCTGCCCCTCCCCCCCATAAAAATAAATAAACTTTAAAAAAAAAGGGGAGGATAAAAGAGATATCGTGAAGAACTGGTTCCTTGTATTAGGATTCTCCAGAGAACCAATAGGATGTGTGTGTGTGTGTGTGTGTGTGTGCACATGTGTGTCTGTGTATGTAGATATATATCTACTATAAGGACCTGGCTGGCATGATTATGGAGACCGGTACATTCTAAGATCTGCGTGGTAAGTTGGTAAGTTGGAAACCCAGGAAAGCCTATGGGTTTAGTTCCAGTCTGAGTCTGAAGTTTGGAGAAGTAGGAGCCAATGGTGGAGTTCTAATCTGAAGGCCAGCAGGCCCAAGATCTAATAAAAACTAACGTGTCAGTTTGAATCTAAAGGCCTGAAAAAGGCGGATGTCCCAATTTGAAGGCAGTCAGGCAGAAAAATTCTCTCTTACATGCAGGAAGGGTCAGTGTCTGTGTTCTACTGAGGTCTTCAACTGACTAGATGAGGCTCACCCACACTAGGGAAGGCCATCTGCCTTACTTAGTCTATTCATTTAAATCTCATCCAAATACACCTTCACAGAAATACCCAGAATAATGCTTGACAAGACATCTGGGCAATCTGTGGCCTAGTCAAATTGACACATAAAACTGGCCATCACATTCCCTTTCTGATTTGGTAGATATCACTAGTTGATTGTGTCTCTCAAAAAGATATGTTGAAGCTCTAACCCTTGGTACTTAAAAGGTGAACTTATTTGGGAACGGGGTTCTTGCAGGTGTAATTAGTTAAGATGAGGTCAAATTGGCATAGGGAGGGCCCTAATCCAACATGACTGGTGTCCTTATAAAAAGAGGGAAATTTGGACACAGCAAGAGAGAGAAGTCCACATAATGACAGAGGCAGAGACAGGAGTTATACAGCTGCAAGCCAAGAAATGCAAGAATTTTGCAATACCAGAAGGTAAGAGCAAAGCATGGAACTGGCATTCAATCCTTCATTGAAACTCTCAGAATGAGTCAACCATACCCATACCTTGTTTTCTGACTTCTGGTCTCCAGAACTATGGAACAATAAGTTTTCTCTTCAGCCACCCAGTTTTTGGCACTTTATTACAATAGCCCTTAGGGAACAAAAAGATATCATGCCTGGGACTGCTTACAGACACACTCAGGATGATGGTGCAGAGTCAGAAAGATGTGGGTCTTTGATAAATTTGTTGAGCCTCTGAATTATCCAGCTCAGAAACTGCCCTACATCTAAATTCTTGTAATAAGGATAATATGTATCATTGTTTCAACCATTTAGGATTCAATTTTCGGATATTTGCAGACAAGTGCATCTGACTAATGGACTGATCTCATATCTACCCTGTTCAGACAGATGTTCCTTCTAAGGTCCCTGTCTTCATAAATGGAGTCACCATCTGTCCATCATCACCCATCACCAGATGCCTAAAGGAGAAACCTGGTTGTCATCGTTGGTACCTGCCTTTTTCTCATCCCTCTAACTTAATCATTCATTATGCTTTAACAATGACCTCCTTATTGACGTTCAGTCTGGCCAGCCATCACTTCCTTGATACTCTTCTCCCTCCTATGTGATATCACAGTAGCTTAACTGGACTCTCTGTGTCAAATCATGATCGACTTAAACCGTTCTCTTCACTGGGACAGAGTGATGTTCTGCAATATATAATTTTTGCAGGTCACTCTCATCATCTTTAGAACAAAGTTCAAGTCTCTCACCTCAGGACCTTTGCATATGCAGCCCCCTCAAGATAAAATGCTATCCACCTCTCTTGGCCCTGCCCAGTGTTGACTCATTCTTCAGGCTTCAACTCAGCCACTTCCTCCTCCAGGAGGTCTTTTCTGATTCTCTGCTATGCTTTGGTTGGAAGTTTTCAGATTCTAGAACAACACTGATACTACCTTTACACTTAACATGGCCTAGAGGGCTTTTGTGGTTGCAAAAGCCCTGGGCAGACAGCAAAGAGACCTAGGTTATTTGCTTCAGTGTCTGCCACTGAGGAGGTTGTGGGACCTTGGGAAACTCCCTTCTCTTCTTGTAACATCAAATGAGGAGGGCTGTCAGTAGTTTTCAATCTATGTCCTTCAGAGCCTGGGAGTTCCATAGAGATGGCCCAGATAAGGGGCCAAAGAGGAGCAAAACAACTCGTAGATCCTATCTTCTAATCCCATTCAAGTCTTACTAACATCTGTATCATATATTGTGGTTTCATAAGAATTTTTTCAAAGACAAAGAAAGTAATTAAGAGCTTAAAATTGTTAGAAAGCTACAAATCTTTCTGTTGTTTTTAAAGTTTATTTATTTTGAGAGAGAGGGTATGTGTGCACATGTGCAGGGGGAGGAGAACAGGAGAGGAGAGAGAATCCCAAGCAGGCTCCACACTGTCCACACTGTCAGTACAGAATTGTTGTGCGGCTCCAACTCACAAACCATGAAATCATGACCTGAGCTGGAATCAAAAGTTGTATGCTTAACCAACTGAGCCACCCACGTGCCCCGAGAACCACCAATCTTTCTAACTAAGGTCTCATTCAGCTCAAAGATCCTTTGTAACATAGGCATCTGGAGAGGAGGAGAGGTTGAGGAAACAGAAGGTGAGCACAGCAAGGTCTATGAGAGGAAGTGAGGAGAAGATCAACTTGCCCAGTTGCTTTGGCCCAATCAAACCCAGTCCAGGTTGTGAAGAAGGGAGAAGCTGTGTGCTGAGACTGGATAGTAGGGGTCTGGAGTCCAAGAGGCCTGTGTCTTTCAGACTCTGAGCCAGTGGTTCATAGCTCATATGCTCAACAGAATCACCTGGGAGCTTTTAAGAAACACTTGATGTCAAGGGCACCTCTTCAGACAACTGGACCATCTCTAGGGGTAGGGCTGGAGCATCTGGGTGATTCTGAAGCATCTAAACCCTGAGCAAGGAGGGGCTATGATTGCCTTGCTCACCATCATATTCCCAGTGCCTAATGCATATGGTCAGCAGGCAATGAGCAACAGCAAATATTGAGTGAATAGATGAGTAAATGAGTATTAGCAAATGATAGGATTTATATCACCTGCTTCAGGTTACTGCAACTTGCTGAGGTTCAATTCTCTCATATGGAAAGTGAGAAAAGTAATTTATACTTGGAAATGATGTTTTCAGAATTAGTAATATGTCAAGTACCTTGCAGAGCATATGGCGCATAGTAGTTGGTTAATAAAATGGTACCACAATCAGGGCACCTGGGTAGCTCAGTCGGTTAAGTGCCCAGCTCTTGGTTTCAGCTCAGGTCATGATCTCATGGTTCATGGGTTTGAGGCTGATGGTGGGCTCTATGCTAATGGTGCAGAGCCCTTTTGGGATTCTCTCCTTGTCTCTCTGCCCCTCCCTGGCTCTCTCTCTCTCAATAAATAAACTTTAAAAACTGGTACTGTGATGATTAGTGGTAATTGATATCATTCAGATATTAACTGGGTTCAAATGTAGCTGCCATGCATCAGTCAGGATCATCTAACTTATGCTGTGGTGACAAATATCCCCTAAACTTCAGGGGGCATTACAATAGCAATGGATTCTTGTCATCTCAGGTTGGCTGGGGGCTGTCAGAGTTTCAGTCCTAAGGAACATCGCAAATGTCGAAACTAAAGAGGAATAGTCTAGAGCTCCTTCCACTGGCAAAAAGCCCAGAAATGACCCACATAACTTCCACTCACAGCTGATTGGCCAGAATTAGTTACATGGTTCTATCAACAGCAGGGGCCCAGAAAGTGCAGTCACACCAGGTGCTCAGAAGTCAGAGAACTGAAAGTTACATTGGTGAGCAACAAAAATGATTAGCCCAGTTGGTCTCAGTGGTCCTGCCTGACTACATATATCTAACCCCAAACAAAGACAGCATGTGTCAATGACAGTTTGAGGAAAGGAGCTCTGAGCATTTGTTGTGCTTTGATACCCAACATTAATTCCTCCTTTTGGAATCAGTGCTCACATATAATTTTTAAACAACCTAATGAGATAGAATTTATGTTCCACAAATTTTACCAGTGGCAAATTTCAATGATTTTTAGATTCACAGAATTGTGCAACCATCACCCCAATTCAGTATTTCCATCACCTTGTGCCTATTTGAAGTCAACCCCCACCCCCACTCCTAACCTCAAGCAAATATTAATCTGTCTCTATGTATTGACCTTATCTGAACATTTTACACAAATGAAACCTTAAAATATGTAGTCTTCTGTGTTTCACATGTTTTTGAACGTCATCCATGTGGAAGTTTTGTAGAGGGCTCAAAGGATTTTGGGGTGGCCGAAAACAGTATACATGGTTCTCAGGATTGCAAGAGAGGGTAAATCCCTTTCAGCATCCCATCCGGAGACTGACAGTTCTGGGACCACCATCCAGAAAGGGAAGAGAATAAGGGAACTCCTGGTCAGAAAGGGGGTTTCATGTCTCAGTGGTGTCACTCAGAAGTGCAGCAGTGGTCTTTGGGTCTGAGAGAAGGGCAAGAGTAGCTTGGGGTCTCTATGACCCAAGATGTATCTTATCTACTGCCAGCAGACATAGCATGAGGTTTAGTGGGAAATGCAAAGCAGACAAACTAAAATCTGCCTATTTGGACTATTTTAGAATAATTGGATGTTGAAGAATTTTGGTTTCATCAGGCTTTTTTGCTAATGGGCCTCAGCCTGCAGAAATAACCAACCTAGAGCTCAATACACAGAAACCCTATTTGGCTCATTTACATAACAAACATATCAATTATTGAATATAATTCCTTAATCCCTTCCTTCCATCATTCCTTCCTTCCTCTTTCTTCCTCTCTTTCTTTTCTTTCTTTCCTTCCTTCCTTTCTTTCTCTCCTTTCTTCCCTTTCCTTCCTTCCTTTCTCTTTTCTTTCTTCCTTTTCCTTCCTTCCTTCCTTCCTTCCTTTCTTCCTTCCTTCCTTCCTTCCTTCCTTTTTTCTTCCTTCCCTCTTTCTCTCTTTCTTTCTTTTTCTCTCCTCTCCCCCCAGTCTTTCTTTCTGCTGAATAGTATTCCCTTATATGATGCACTACACTTTATCTATCCATTCATCTGTTGATGACCGTATGGATGTGTCCAGTGTTTACTATTATAAATAATGCTGCTATGATGATTCCCAAACAAGTCTTTTTTTTTTTTTTTTGAGATATGTATTCATTTCTCTAGCGTGGATTCCTGGGAGTGGCATAGTTAGGTCATACAATAAGTTCATATTTACCTTTAAAAGAAACGAACTGTTTTTCTAAAGCAGCTGTAAACATTTTACATTTTTGTCAGCCATGTACGAGGGCTCTAAGTTCTCCACATTCTTGCCAACATTTGTTATTGTCTTATCTTGTTAATTATAGCCATTCTAGTTGGTGTGAAGCATTGTCTCACTGTGGTTTTAATTTGCATTTCCCTGACAACTAATGATGTTGAACATTTTTTATGTGCCTATCAGTGATTCATATATCTGCTTTGGTGACACATCTATTCAAATCTTTTGCCCATTTTTAAATTGAGCTCTTGTCTTCTTTATTTATTCTGTTATTCATTCTGGATATCATCAGATTTTTATCAGATAAATGATTTGAAAATATTTTCTCCTGGTCTATGACTTGTTTCATTTTTTTTAATGATATCTTTTGAAGCACAAAGTTGTTAATTTTGATGAGACCTGATTTCTCAATTTTTTCTTTTATGGATCATGTTTTTGGTGTTGCATATAAAGAACTCTTGATCTAATTCAAGGTCACATCACAGGGATTTATTCCTACTTTTAATGTCTAAAAGTTTATAATTTTAGCTTTTAAATTTATGTCTGTGATCCATTTTGAATTCATTTTTTGTGTATGGTGTGAATCAAGGGTCTAAATTCATCTTTTTGCATGTGGATATTCAATTTTCCCAATACCATTTGTTGAAAAGACTATTCTTTCCCCATTGACTGTCTTGGACTGTTTTTTGAAAATCTATTAATCATAAATATTTTTATTTGAGCTTATTCCAAGTCTCAATTCTGTTTAATTTAAATATATATCTCCTTAATAACAGTGTCACACTGTCTTGATAACTATAGCTTTATAATAAGTTTTGAAGTGAAAGTTCTCATACGTTTTTCTTCTTTTTCAAAATTGGTTTCTATTCTGCAACTCTTGCCTTTTTAAGATCAGCTTGTCACTTTCTGGAAAAAATGTAGAATTTTATTTTAATTTAAAATTTTATTTATTTATTTATTTATTTATTTATTTATTTATTTAGAGACCGAGAGAGTGCAAGCAGGAGAGGAGCAGAGAGGGGGAGAGAAAAATCCCAAGTAGGCTCTGTGCTGACAGTGTGGCTCTCACAAGCTGTGAGATCATGATGTGAGCTAAAATCAAGAGTCAGATGCTGAACTGTCTGAGCTACCCAGGTGTCCCAAGTACTGGAATTTTAATACACAGTATGTTGAATCTAAAGATTAATATGGGCTACATAGAACATTGTTAATAATTGAAATGTACTGCATGGGCAAATAATGATAATGTGTCATAAACAAAGTTAAAATCAGAGCCTTTTGAGCCAAGGTCTGCTGAAGAAAAAGAAATCTAATTAATAAATTGAGACCATGCAACTAGACACAAAGAAAAAACAAGATTAATTATGGGACTAACTGATTGAAACATTTTTTCCAATCCACTGACATGAAATGTTTCTCATATATTCAGATTTTCCTTAATTTCTCTTCATAATGGTTTATAATTTTCAGTACACAAGTCTACAAGTCTTACACTTTACTGGTAAATCTGTTCCCAAATATTTTATCCTTTTTATACTATTGTGAATGATACTGTTTTCTTAATTTCATCTGGCAGATTATTGGTAATTACCATGTAGAAATTCAATTGATATTTGCATACTGATTTTTTTTAATTTAAATTTTAGTTGACCAACTACAGTGCAATATTGGTTTCAGGAGTAGAATTAAGTGACTCATCACCTACATACAACACCCAGTGCTCATCACAAGTGCCTTCCTTAATATCCATCACCCATCTAGCCTATCTCCCACTTACCTACCTCCATCAATCCTCAGCTTGTTCTCTATCATTAAGTCCTTTGTGGCTTGTTTCTCTCTCCTCTACCCATCTTATCATATGTTCATCTGTTTTGTTTCTCAAATTCCACATGAGTTAAATCATATGGCATTGTCTTTTTCTGATTGACTTATCTCACTTAGCATAATATTTTCTAGTTCCATCCATATTATTGCAAATGGCAATATTTCATTCTTTTTGATGGCTGAGTAATATTCTTTCTATCTATCTATCTATCTATCTATCTATCTATCATCTATCTATCTATATCTATATCTCACAACTTTATTCATTAATTAGTCAGTGGACATTTGGGCTCTTGCCATAGTTTTGTTATTGCTGATAATGCTGCTAAAAACATTGGGGTGTATGTACCCCTTTGAATCTGTATTTTTGTATACTTAGGGTAAATGCCTAGTAGTGCTAGATCATAGGGTAGGTCTATTTTTAGTTTTTTGAGGAATCTCCATACTGCTCTCCAGAGTGGCTACACTAGTTTGCATTCCCACCAACAGCGTAATCCTCGCCACATCCTCCACATCCTCGCCAGCATCTGTTGTTTCTTGTGTTGTTAATTTTAGCCATTCTGACTGGTATGAGGTGGTATCTCATCATGGTTTTGATTTGTATTTCCCTGATAATGAGTGGTGTTGAGTACATTTTCATGTGCCTATTAGCCACCTAGATGTCTTCTTTGGAAAAGTATCTATTCATGTCTTCTGCTCATTTCTTAACTGGGTTATTTGTTTTTTGGGGGTGTTGAATTTGACAAGTTCTTTATAAATTTTGGATACTAACCCTTTACCAGATATGGCATTTGCAAATATCTTCTCTCATTCTGTAGGCTGACTTTTAGTTTTGTTGATTGTTTCCTTCACTGTGCAGAAGCTTTTTATCTTGATATAATCCCTATAGCTCATGTTTGGTTTTGTTTCCCTTGCCTTTAGTGATGTGTCTAATAAGTTGCCCTAGCCAAGGCTAAAAATGTTACTGCCTGTGTTCTCCTCTAGGATATTGATGGTTTCCTGGCTCACGTTTAGGTCTATCACACATTTTGAATTTATTTTTGTGTATGGTATACGAAAGTGGTCCTCTTTCATTTTTCTGCATGTCACTGTCCAGTTTTCCTGGCACCATTTGTTGAAGAGACTGTCTTTTTTTTCATCAGGTATTCTTGCCTGCTTTGTAAAAGACTTGTTGACTACCTGTAGGTTCTGTATTGATTTTATATCTTGTGATCTTGCTGTACTCATATATTAACTACAGTAATTTAAAAAGAAAATTATATAGATTCCTTAGGATTTTCTCCATACAGGATCATGTAATCTGCAAATAAAGACCATTTTACTTCTTCCTTTTTAATCTGAATGGTTTTAATTAAACCATTGCTTTAATACACTAGCTCAAACCTCTAGCCCAGTGTTAAGTAGGAAGTGACAAATGAGAACATCCTTCCTTTGTTCCTGATCTTGAGGGAAGCACATTAAGTTTTTCACCAATAAATACGAAATTTAGCTGTAAGGTTTTCAGGGATGCCCTTTACCAGGTTGAGGAAGTTCCTTTCTATTCCTAGTTTGTTTGACAATATTTTACTTTAATGGGTATTGGGTTTTATTAAATCCTTTTTCTGCCTCTATTGGGATAATCAGGTGTTTTTTGTGCCTTATTCTATTAATGTGGTGCTTTACACCAATTAATGTTTATATGTTGAACCAATCTTGCATTACTGAGAGAAATCCTATATGGTTATGGTGTATAATTCCTTTTATATGTTTCTAGATTCATCTTCTTAACATTTTGTTGAAGATTTTTGCATCTATATTCATGAGGACATTATTCTGTAGCTTTGTTTTCTTGTGATATCTTTCATTTTGGCACTAGGGTAATGCTGCCTTCACACAATGATTTGGGAAGTGTTTCCATTCCTCATATTTTCTGTGCAGGTTTCCAAATTATTTGTATTATTTATTATTTAAATATTTGATAAAATTCACTAATGAAGCCATCTGGATCTGGAGGCTTTTGTGTGTGAGGGGAGAGACTTTTTAATTAGCAATTCAATTTATTATTTTTTGTTATAGGTCTATACATATGTTAAAATTTCTTAAGTCTATTTTGATAATTTTTGTTCCTCTAAGAATTTGTTAGTTTCATTTATGTTGTCTAATTTCTTGTCATAATGTTATTCATACTAATCTATTATAATTATTTTAGTTTGTGTAGGGTAGGTAGTGATATCCTCTCACAGCTAAGATATTTGTCATTTGTGTCTTTTTCTTGGTCAATTCTAGAACTGATCAATGAATTCAGTAAAGTTGCAGGATACAAAGTCAATGTACAGAAATCAGTTGCATTCTTATACACCGAAAATGAAGCAACAGAAAGAGAAAGCATGAAACAGATCCCATTCACAATTGTACGAAAAACCATAAAATACCTAGGAATAAACCTTACCAAAGATGTAAAAGACCTGTATGCTGAAAACTATAGAAGACTTATGAAGGAAATTGAAGAAGACACAAAGAAATGGAAAAACATTCCGTGCTCCTGGATTGGAAGAATAAACATTGTGAAAATGTCATTAGTACCCAAAGCAATTTACACATTCAATGCAATCCCCATCAAAGTTGCACCAGCATTCTTCTCAAAGCTAGAACAAACTATCTTAAAATTTGTATGGAACCACAAAAAACCCTGAATAGCCAAAGTAATATTGAAGAAGAAAACCAAAATGGGAGGCATCACAATCCCAGACTTTAGCCTCTACTACAAAGCTGTCATCATCAAGACACTATGGTATTGGCACCAAAATAGATACATAGGCCAATGGAATAGAATAGAGAACTCAGAACTGGACCCACAAGTATATGGTCAATTAATCTTTGACAAAGCT
>NC_043700.1:175324346-175333630 GCF_006229205.1 Suricata suricatta | reverse complement strand
CACTCATCATCAGGGAAATACAAATCAAAACCACACTGAGATACCACCTCACACCGGTGAGAGTCGCTAAAATAAACAAATCAAGAGAATATAGATGCTGGTGAGGGTGTGGAGAAACAGGCACCCTCCTACACTGTTGGTAGGAATGTAAACTGGTGTAGCTGCTCTGGAAAACAGTGTGGAGGCTCCTCAAAAAACTATCGATAGAACTCTCCTATGACCCAGCAATAGCACTGCTAGGAATTTACCCAAAGGATACAGAAGTGCTGATGCATAGGAGCACATGTACCCCAATGTTCATAGTGGCACTTTCTACAATAGTCAAATCATGGAAAGAGTCCATTACCTGATGAATGGATCAAGAAGATGTTGTATATATATACAATGGAGTACTATATGGCAATGAGAATGAATGAAATGTGGCCATTTGTAGCCAAGTGAATGGACCTCGAGGGTGTCATGCTAAGCGAAATAAGTCAGGCAGAGAAGGATAGATACCATATGTTTGCACTCATAGGTCTAACAGGAGAGACCTGGAAGGGGACCATGGGGAGAGGAAGGGGGAAAGAGAGCTGGGGAGAGTGAGGGACACAGATCATGGGAGACTATTGAATACTAAAAATGAACCATGGACTGAGGGGGGAGGGGGAAGGAGGGAGAGGGATGATGGTCATGGTGGGGGGCACATGTTGAGAGAAGCACTGGGTGTTATATCAAAACCAATTTGACAATAAACTATTAAAAAAACACTATAAAAAATCTAACTCAATGTTTGTCAATTTTGTTTATCTTTCCAAAGAATTTACTTTTAGTTTTATTGATTTTTCAGTGTTATTTTGTTTTTTTATTTTGTTGATGTCCAATGATAATTTTTATTCCTTTCTCTGTTTGCTTTGAGTTTAGCTTGCTTCCTTTTTCTTGTTTCTTGACGGAAATGAAAATTTTTGATTTGAGATCTTCTTTTTAATACAAGCTTTTAAAGCTATACATTTTCCTGTTAGCGCTGCTTTAGCTGCGTCTCACAAATTGTGATGTTATGTTTTCATTTTCATTCATTTAAAAATATTTTCCAACTTTGCTTATGAATTTTCTTTGACTCATTGGTTATTCTGGAGTGAATTATTTAATTTCCAAATATTTGTGAATTTCTCAGTTTTATTTCTGTTGCTGATTTCTAATTTATTTCCTTGTGATTGGACTTTTTACTCCCAGCACCTTCAATATGTCTTTCCACTGCCCTCTTGCCTCCATTGGTTTTAATAAAGAGTTAATCGTTAATTCTTTTTGTGTGTGTGATGAGTCATTTTTCTCTTTGGTACACTCACACTTGTCTTTAGCTTTCACCAGTTTGTATCTGATTTAGATGTGGATTTGTATTTAGATGTATATCTATTTATACAGATCTTATTTAGAGTTCATAAATATTCTAGAATCTGTAGATTAATGTTTTCTTATCAAACTGGGGGATTTTCTGGTCATTATTTTCAAATATTTTTGTGTTCATTCTCTCATTTCTCTCCTTCTGAGTTTATGATTACATACGTGTATTTTGGTATGCCTGATGGAGTTTCAATGGAACTCTTTAAAGTTCTGTTCAATTCTATTCTTCTCCTCTGTCTCCTCCTCCTTCTCCTTCTTCTGTTCTTCATAGTGAATAATTTCTATTGGTTTATATCCAAGATCACAGATTCTTTATTATGCTATTATCTGAAATAAGATGTAGAGCTCCTCTAGTGAAAATTCCATTTCACTTACTTTACATTTCAATTCTAGATTTCCCATTTGATTCTTTTAAAATATAATTCCTTTGAAGAATGTTTTAAGTTTATTTATTTATTTTTAGAGAAAGAGATTGAGCAGGGAAGGGGCAGTGAGAGAGGACAAGAGAGAATCCCAAGCAGGCTCTGCACTATTAGCAAAGAGCCCAATGTGGAGCTCGAACTCATAAACTGTGAGATCATGACCTAAGCTGAAACCAAGAGTCAGACACTTAACTGACTGAGCCACCCAGGTACCCCTTAAAGTATAAAGTATGCCCCATAAAGTATCTGTATGTCTATACTCTCTATTTGATGAGTCACTGTCATATTTTACCTTAATTTTTTAAAGTTTATTTATTTATTTTGAGAGAGAGAGAGAGAGAGAGAGAGAGAGAGAGAGAGAGAGAACGTGTGCAAGAGAGAGACAGTGGGAGGGGCAGAGAGAGAGAGAAACAGAGAGAACTCCAAGCAGGCTCCACACTGTCCGTGCAGAGCCCAGTGCAGGGCTTGAACTCACAAACTGTGAGAACATGACCTGAGCTGAAACCAAGAGTCAGACACTTAACCAGCTGAGCCATACAGGCACCTCTTACCTTAATTTTTAAAGTGCAATTTCTTTTAGTTTTTGAATATGTTTTGACTAGCTGCTTTGAGGTTGTTTTCTGCTAAGTCCATCACCTTAGAGGACCTCTCAGAGATCGTTTCTATTGATTGTTTTTCCCCTGAGCTTTTCCCATTTTCCTGTTTCTTTGGATGTGTTGTAATTTTTTACTGGAAGCCAGACGTTTTAGATAACATATTGTGGCAGCTCTGGACTCTCACTCCCTCTCTGGGAGTTGTTGTTATTCCTAATTTTTTGTTTTGCTTTGTTTTGTTTTGTTTATTGACTTGCCTGGGCTTATTCTGTAGTCTCTCCTTACTTCAGTGTTGATAGCTGATATTTTTTTTGTTCTTGTTTTTATTTCTACATTTGGCTTCCTACCATTCATCCTTACTTAGTTCAGCACGACTCGCTAATTGATCAAAAGCTGGGCTCCAACACACTGAGCCACCAATCCTCCTACCCTTTGCTAATGGATCTATCTCTATATGGATTGAGGAGGATATTTAAAGTCAGGCATTTTATAAATCTGCTCCTGTCTTTACTTTCTACTGAGCCTGTTTGTGCCTTCTCTGCATGTCCACAAGGTCTCCCCTTCCTCTGGGGATGTGTAGTTCTCTGGGGGCTTCTCCAGTCTCTCTTGAGCAGGTACTCAGCCTTGAGCATCATTACAGCCTTTCAGACCTCTCGGAGTAGCTGGGAGCTTTCCTAAGTCCACTATGCCCGTTTTGTTTCCTGTAAAATTTCTGACTGGGCTTCCTGTCTATTGCTTGTCCCAACCAATATCATAACCTCAGAATGACTGTGACACTGGCCTTCCCCGCTTTTTTGATAATGCAATCACTACTGTTTTCCATGAATAATGCAATCACTTCTGTTTTCCATGATTTCTGAGGGCATAGGATTGTTTCCATGCTCCATTCCAAATCAGGTCAGCCTCCTCTGGTGGAAAATCTGTTGTTTTTCACAGCTTGCCCCGCCCTGGTAGACCCACTATACTGACGGAACTGAGGAGATGATGGGAACAGCCCCAGGCTAAACCGCCCTAGCGTTCAGCCACCCTCAGCCACGTTCCAGTAGGTTTACTTGAATAAACACTTCTCAATGTTTTGCATGTCTTTGGTCAGCTTCCAGTGCCTCAAAGTAGTTTTTGATAATTTTGTCCAGTTTTATAGTTGTTTGGCAGGAGAGAAAATTTCCGGAGGTTCTCTCTGCCGATCTGGAAATCCCACCTCCTCAATATAATTTTGTGTCATTATCTCTCTATTGTGTGACGCTTTGCTGAGACTTCTGACCAGAGGCCCTCCCCATTTCTTGCCAGGAGATACATCTAAGACACAGCTAAGCCATCAGACTCTTATGATTCAAATATTAAATTTTGATAGGAGAGATACAAAAACACAAAACGGTTGTACTCCATTCCTTTTAGCCACACCCTGACAAGATTCCCAACTATCTCCTGCTACCTACATTTCCAGAGCTCCCTGGTTCCCATCATGTACAAAGCCTAGTTCTCTGGCCTTTCGTCAATTGCGGAGGAACCCCCCTGTCCATCCAAAAAAATACCCTTCCCACTCAAGTTAGCCAGAGCCTGCTTCTGTTGCTTGCAAACAAAGAACCTGACACAGCTTTTCAAAGGATGTGCAAAAGGGAATCTTCTAAAGGCTGCAGATAAGAGGCCAATTATTCACTTGACGGTTTTCAGGACCGGGACAGCACACACGCCTGTGGGAAGCTCCTGAACCGGCAGTGTGCTGTGTGTCGGAGGAGATCCCACTGGAGGGGCCACGTCTGCACCTGTCACCAGCCACAGAGAGGATCCAATTTTTATCCATTTCATCTGGAGAACCATCTGGGCTGGGAGTCGCAGTAATAATAACAAATCATTGTCACCAGATTTCCTCATAGATAACACTTCTTTTTTGTTGCGCTTGTTAAAAATCAAGTTTTCAAGTCTGCCTGTGAATAAGCAGCCAGCAATAGTTTTTAAAGACTGTACTGGGCTGTCAGGAGACTAGATTGGGATGGGGCCTACGACCATGGCATAGAAAGACTTCGCTGCTGGTAGTATTTTCTGGAGCAGCAGGAGGAAAGCCCCAGAAGGTTAGAGTAGAAAGAAGTCATACTAAAATCTATGCATGGGAGTGCTGGCCAGACATGATTACTCACTAACATCATGTATGACAATTTGGGGTTTGTTTGATGTGGACCAGCATCAGGATGTGGGCGCTAAGTAAGAAATCTGTGATCTTTTTAGAGCTTATCTATGTAGTTTGAGGGGCAGGGGGGAACAAGCACAAGTAGGGGAGGGGCAGAGAGAATGAGAGACAAAATCTGAAGCATACTCCATGTTCAGTGCAGAGCTTGATGTGGGACTCGAACTCATGAACTGGAGGTCACAACCTGAGCCAAAATCAAGAGTTGGATGCTTACCGAGTGAGCCACCCAGGCTCCTCGGTAATCGGTGATTTTAAGTGGCATTAATAGAGACATATTACCTTCAACAAAGGAGATGATAGTCCTTCTCTATTTCATGTTTCTCAGAGCACTCAAAGTTATGTCTTCATTTTGGCATCATACATTTAGTGTGCTACATTCTCATAAGAACACATCTAGAAGAGAACAATCAAGATGGCAAATTGACTTAAATTACCATGTGATGAACAATGGAAGGAACAGAATGCATTTAGTTCATAGAGGAGAAAATAAGGGGGTAGGAATAGAGAACGGGAGGTATGATAGCTATTTTAAAAAACCTGCAGGTCTGACAGGTGAAAGAAGGATAAAATTTGTTCTCTCTGCCTCCAGTGACAGATCTAGGATCAATGGGCAGAAGCTACAAATAGACACATTTTAATTCCATATCCCTCTATGTGAAATGCTTAAATATATTCTCCCAAAGGTCACCTGAAAATGGGTTTTCACTTTGTAATTCCAGTCAAAGAATGTATCACTGTGAAAACCAAATCTATTAATTTATAAAAACGGATACTAATACATGGCAGGTAAGCAATGGCTATATGAATTGTGTGTGTGTGTGTGTGTGTGTGTGTATACATACATATGTAAGGTTTTATTTACTTACTCTTAAAAATTAAGCTTAGCAACTATTCGACACATTGTAACTCATAATAGCAAGCGTGTGTTTCCTGTTTTGAAATTAATACAGTGAACAAACACTATTTATAAAAGAACTATGTATGTTTTGAGCATTTATTTGCTTAAGGATGTTTAAGAGTTTTAAAAGAATTTGCAGCACTGTGTAGAAGAGCTTTGAGAAATGGAAGAAGATACACCAATAAAGCGTTAAAGGCGAGATCAGATGGCTGACAAGTGAAAGGCTAGCATTGAACCTGGAGGAAAAGTGTAGATATTAAAAGAAGAGGAAACAGCCTGACAACTGTCAGGAGGAGCAGAGAAAAATCCATCAGCTGTAATCAAGGCAGATGCACACAGCTTAGAAAATGTTAGATCCACATGCACTGATCTTGGACAGGGGACTCTACTGTAATAACAATCTAAACAATCATCCATAGTCACAGGAGTAAGACTCAGGTTCACAGTTAGCTCATCCAACACCTCTGGGTGAATTAGAAAGAAATTCTCCTGCTGGGAAGATACAGATTTGTAGTGAATCCCTCACAGAGCGGAACATGGGCTTGACTTCACCCTTCTCGTGCCCCTTCTGCTGTGCTTCTCTGTAGGAACAGCTGACTCCACAGACCTGGAGAGTCTTGATGTGACCTGTTCCTACACTCTGAAACCCACACACAGAACTCTATGTCTGAACTCTTCAAGGGCTGCGCTAGAAGAATGAGGTTATTCATTGTGTTTGGAATGGAATGGTGTATATTATATTCCATACAACTGGTAAGGAAGAACTTTCGCAGCTATCCAAATTTGAAAGGTAAAGCTTTAAAAGAAAGTGGATTCCCCATAATTTGAGGAGATCAAGCAAAAGGTTGGTCATCAAAATAAGAAAACAGTCTAGTTACTACAACCAAAATCTAAAGTCTGAGTGGAGGGGCACCTGGGTGGCTCATCAGTTAAACCTCCGACTTTGGCTCAGGTCATGATCTCAGGGCTTGTGGGTTCGAGGTCCACATTGGGCTCTGTGCTAACAGCTCAGAGCCTGGAATCTGTTTTGGATTCTGTGTCTCCATCTCTCTGCCCTTGCCCAGTCATGCTCTGTCTCTTTTTCCTTTAAAAAGAAATAAACGTTAAAAAAATTTTTTTTTAAATTCTGAGTAGAATTGGGAGCAAAGCCAGTGGGGCTGTGCCAGGGGTTTTCAAAGGTGAGGGTGCATCAGAACCTCCTGGAGGTTTCAAGCACATATTGCTGACCCCAGAGAGTTGCTGACCTAACACGTTCCCAAGTCATGCTGATGATGCCGGCCCAGGGACCACACTCTGAGATTGCCCTAGGCAGTCACTTGCAAATTTATTGTGGCAACAAATCACTTGGACACCTTGTTAAAATGCACATTCTGATTCAGTGGGTCTGGACTGGGGCCCCAGAATCTGTATTCCCTGGACACGTTTCCAGGAGCTGGCCCGGGGACCAGGATTTGAGCTATCAAGGGACTCAGACTGGTTCCAAAGCAGATGCTGAGCCTGAGGTCATGTGGCAAATTATCTCAGCTGTAGAGACTGGAGGCATGTTAGGCAGGGAGCCGGGTCATTCATTCATTCTTTCCACAGATATGAGCACCAGGTTCTGTGAAAGGTGCTGGGAGCATCGCAGTGAGCAACCAAAACACTTGCTTTCATGGAGTTCACATTCCAGAGAAGCAAAGTCATATTTACAGCTCATTCCCCAAAACTCAGAGGATTCTTCTTTTGGCTTCAATATTTCATATCACAGCTGATCCTGAGGAAGGAGAAGAAATATAAAGGACTGCAGAGAAGTAGAATAACTTATAAAAATACTTTTTTCTTCCCATTTTAAGAAGTATAAAATTTCTCAGACTCGTGAATAAATTTTTTTCAGAAAAGATCTTCATATATTTATGCATGCATACTCACTTTTACTTTCTCCAAATAATTTCTAACAAAATGTACATCAAGATGCACCTTAATGCTACTGTCATGTGGAGATACAGACATAGTTAAAACCTGGACATTGACTTTTCGATTGGTGTGGTTCAAAGGTATGATTCAGGACAACGTTTGCAGGGAGCACAGGAGAATTTTCCATCCCCTTCTACCTTCCTTCCAAGAAGTCTGGGTGTGAAGGAAGGAAACGCCCAGCAGATTGGCAGTCCGAGGCAGTGTAGTAGTCCAAAAACATGGGTTCAAATCCTGTATCACTTGTACATTACGTGATCTGGGTAAGTTACTTAATGTCTAATCTTAGTCCATATCTGAAAAGGAGGAATAAAGTCTACTTTATAAGGTGGTTGAGAGAAAGAATGAAATAACATATGTAGGTCTCACAGTAAAGATAGTAAAGTCCCAATCCATAGTAAAAATAGCAGGTGAGAGGTAGACCAGAAAGCCAATATAGTTCAGAGCTATTTTTAAGAGACAGGCAAGCAATGTGGAGGGTGAGATATAGCCTAGACTGCTAAGGTTCCAGAAGGGGCTGGGGATACGATAGAATACTTTAGTTGGAATAAAAAGAAACATACGAACCAGATAATAAAAGACTGAGTTAGACTGAACGGGAGACGGCTCCATGGTCACAACTAGTAGCCTTCCTTTCTAGGAGTAGGTTAATGGGATTCTGCAGTACATACAGAAGAACAGTTTTAAAATCTGTGACACTTTTAAATATACCTAAAATTACAACACCCAAAGCTGGAGAAGTTGCAATAAAGCTGCTATACCCATAAGTTTTTGGTGGCAAATTGGTATTATCTTTTAGGAAAGTAATTTGGCAGTGTGAATTAGAAGTTATAAAAATGCTCATACTCTTTCACTTGGTTATTTTCCTTTCAGAAATGTGTTCTAAAAAATTATCCAAAAGAAGGACAAAGAAGAAAGCAATTATTATCTATATTTGAGAAAATAAAGAGGAAGCAGCTGTAGTAATTTTTATTTTTATTGATAAAACTGACATATAACATTGTGTAAGTTTAAGATATACAATGTGTTGATCTGATACATATATTTTAGTATGATTACCACAGTAGCATTAGCTAACACCATCATCATGTGACATAATTGTTTCCTTTTTGTGATGAGAACAATTAAGATCTAGTCTTTCAGTAATGGTCAATTACATAATACACTATGTAACTATACTGCTGTTAATGATAATCACACTGCTGCACTTTATGTCTCCAGAATGCATTTATCTTCTAACTGCAAATGTTTACCCTTTGACCAACATCTCCCCAATTCCCTAAAATCCCCAGACCCTGGTAACCACCATTTTACTCTGTTTCTACAAGTTTGGTGTTTTTAGATTTTTAGATCATATAAATTATATCATGTAGTATTTGTCTTTCTCTCTGACTTATCTCAGCTTAATACCTTTAAGGTACATCAATATCATCACAAATGGCAGGATTTCCTTCTTGTTCATGGCTGAATAATATTCCATTGTGTATATATGCCAGTCTCTTTTTTTTTCCATAATATTTTATTGTCAAATTGTTTTCCATACAACACCCAGTGCTCTTCCCCTTAAGTGCCCTCCACCATCACCACCACCTCTTTTCCCCCCTCCCCCTTCCCCTTCAACCCTCAGTTCATTCTCAGCATTCAATAGTCTCTCAAGTTTTGCACCCCTCTCTCTCCCCAATTCTCTCTCCCTCCTCCGCTCCCCCCTGGTTCTCCATTAGGTCTCTCCTGTTTTCCTGCTAGACCTATGAGTGCAAACATATGGTTTCTGTCCTTCTCTGCCTGGCTTACTTCACTCAGCATGACACCCTCAAGGTCCATCCACTTTCCTACAAAGGCCATATGTCATTCCCTCT
>NC_043700.1:175306921-175324246 GCF_006229205.1 Suricata suricatta | reverse complement strand
GATGCCTCCCGTTTTGGTTTTCTTCTTCAATATAACTTTGGCTAAACGGGGTCTTTTGTGAATCTGAGGATAGTTTGTTCTAGTTTTGAGAAGAATATTGGTGCAATTTTGATGGGGATTGCATTGAATGTGTAGATTGCTTTGGGTAGTAATGACATTTTCACAATGTTTATTCTTCCGATCCATGAACAGGGAATATTTTTCCATTTCGTGGTGTTTTCTTCGATCTCTTTCATAAGTTTTCTATAGTTTTCATCATATAGGTCTTTTACATCCTTGGTTAGGTTTATTCCTAGGTATTTTATGGTTTTTCGTGCAATCGTGAATGGGATCAGTTTCTTAATTTCTCTTTCGGCTGCTTCATTTTTGGTGTATAGGAATGCAACTGATTTCTGCACATTGATTTTGTACCCTGTTTTGTACCCAGTTTCTATATCCATTCTTTGTCCATTTATATCCTGATGAACATTTAGGCTGTACCCATATTTTGGCTATAGTGAATAATGCTGCAATGAACATGGGAATGTTGGTGTCTTTTTGAGACCTTATTTTCACTTACTTTCAATATATACCCAAAAGTGGGTTGTTGAATCACAGGGTAATTCCTTTTTTTTTTTTAAATTTAATTTATTTTTAAAATTTACATCCAAGTTAGTTAGCATATAGTGCAACAATGATTTCAAGAGTAGGTTACTTAATGCCCCTTATCCATTTAGCCCATCCCCCCTCCCACAATCCCTCCAGTAACCCTCTGTTTGTTCTCCATATTTAAGAGTCTCTTATGTTTTGCCCCTTTACCTGTTTTTATATTATTTTTGCTTTTCTTCCCTTATGTTCATCTGTTTTGTAGCTTAAAGTCCTCATATGAATGAAGTCATATGATATTTGTCTTTCTCTGACTAATTTCACTTAGCATAATACCCTCCAGTTCCATCCACATAGTTGCAAATGGCAAGATTTCATTCTTTTTAATTGCCGAGTAATACTCCATTGTATATGTGTGTGTGTGTGTGTGTGTGTGTGTGTGTGTGTGTGTGTATCACATCTTCTTTATCCATTCATCCATCGATGGATATTCAGGCTCTTTCCATACTCTGGCTTTATTGATAGTACTGCTATAAATATTGGGGCGCTTGTGTTCCTTTGAAAGAGCACACCTGTATCCCTTGGATAAATACCTAGTATTGCAGTGGCTGGGTCATAGGGTAGTTCTATTCCCAATTTTTTGAGGAACCTCCATACTACTTTCCAAAGTGACTGCACTCGTTTGCATTCCCCCAGCAGTGCAACAGAGATCCTCTTCTGCTGTTGCCTGAGTTGTTAACGTCAGCCATTCTAATAGGTATGAGGTAGTATCTCATGGTGGTTGTGATTTCTATTTCCCTGATGATGAGTGATGTTGAACATTTTTTCACGTGTCAGTTAGCCATTGGGATGTCTTCTTTGAAGAAGTGTTTATTCATGTCTTTTGCCCATTTCCTAACTGGATTGTTTTTGGGGTGTTGAGTTTGAGAAGTTCTTTATAGATTTTGGATACTAACAGCGTAATTTCATTTTTAATGATTTAAAGAACCTCCATACTGTTTTCCACAGTGGCTATACCAATTTGTATTCCTACCAACAGTGCACTTTTCTTTTTAGTTAGAAGTAGTCCCATTTGTTGATTTTTGCTTTTGTTGCCAGGGCTCTTGATAATATATCCAAAAAACTGCTGCCGAGGCCAATAGCAACGAGCTTTATCCTCGTATTTTCATCTAGAAGTTTTATGCTTTTGGATCTTATATTTAAGACTTCAATCCATTTTCGAGCTAACTTTTGTGAGTAGTCTAAGATAGAGGTCCAATTTCATTCTTCTACATGAGGTTATCCAGCTTTCCCACCATAGTTTATTGAAGAGACTATCCTTTCCCCATTGAGTAGTCTTGGCTCCCTTGTCAAATATTAGTTGACCCAATCTTTGGGGGTTATTTCTGGGCTTGTGATTCTGTTCCATTGGTCTATGTGTGTAATTTTAGGCCAGTACCGTAATGTTTTGATTATTATATAACTTTGTGGCATAACAAAATCAGGATATGTGATTCCTCCTGATTTGCTCTTCTTTCTCAGGACTGCCATGACTATTAGGGGTCTTTTGTGGTTCCACACAAACTATAAGATGGTTTTTTGTATTATGTAAAAAATGCCATTGGAATTTTGAAAAGGATTGCTTTGAATTTGTAGATGGCTTTGGATAGCCCATTCTTTTCCCTAACAAGCAGCCTGTGTGTGCAGCTGGGTACCTTTCTCATTCTACTTCCTTCCTACAGAAGGTTGGAGATCCAGAGGCCCTTTTTCATTTTGTGCTGTTTCTGACTATTTCAGTCAAGATGGCATTGCTTTGGCCAATATAATTCTTTTGAAAATTTCCTGGGTTTTTATGAATCTTATTAGAGTTTTCTTCATTAGACAAAAACCACAAAAGGTCTTTGAGACTGAACCCTTGCTGTCTTAGACTGCCTGTGAGGCTGCTAAGGATAATTCCCGAAGAGCCTGGATGCTCTATTATTTAAGAAGTATGATCTACAGAGCAGGGCTTTAAGATCCTCAGACACTTTTTTTCTGGTTGACAATGTCTATGAGATGCCACCTTGAATCTTTCTGAAGTCTTTAGAAACATGTTTTAAAGTGACCCCCTCTGACATCATTTTTACCCTATGACCATATTTTCTTAAAAATCTTTTTCCAAAGCTCTTTCTTATTTTAAGAACCCTTTGCTGGCTAAAAATATTCTCTTGGGCCCTTTGAATCTCTTCTAAATTCTCCCTGAAAACTGAATGGTTGGTTTTTCAGCTTATCTGTTTATATCTCTTTGCTCTCATTTTATTATAGGTTGTCCAACAAAGGTGGGTGGAACCTTAAGCATTCTGCCTGGAAGTTTCCTTAGATCAATCAGTTTACTGAATGCATTTTCTACTTTCCACATTACTGCAGGTGATAGTTTTGCTAAACCCTCCACCATTACACAACACTGGTCTTCAACTTCTTGTAACATTTTCCTCACTTTCCCTTAAAATCTCTCTTACATACTTATCAAGGTCCATCCAGCCCTTACCTCTTACCCAGTGTCAAAGTCAGCACTACGTGTTTTAGGTTTTTGTTATAGCAGCCCCTCAGGTCCAGGTACCAAAACTAATTTTGGTTAATATGGTTGCATAGGAAATTGCATCAAAACTTACTAGTTTAAATGAACCATATTATTTTTTCCATAAATTTGTGCATCGGAAAATTTAAAGGGCTCAGTTGAACAGTTCTCCCTTGGGGTTACTGGTGCAGTTGCAGTAAGATGTCAGCTGGGCCCTTCAAGTTGGTTTCTGGAGTCCTTTTGACATGTCCCCATCATTAATTGAGTACTTTCTGGAACAATGTGATGCTTTAGGTCATCTAATGTCCTCCATGCCTATGGAAGGCAGAATAAAGCCACCCATCCTAAAGATGTCAATATCTTAATTCTCCAAACCCATGAATATCACCTTGAAGGTGATAAGCCCACTATGTATGCCTCCATATAAAATTGTTTTCCATGAGAACGAAGAACAAATTTTGAACCATACACATTTGTAATTTTCCCTGATGAGAGAAATATTGAAGATGAACTTAATTAAAACTTAAGAAACTGAGGAGCTGTTTCAAGGATAAGGATGGTACACTTCTTATCACCTCTGCACAGGACAGGTAAGTGAGAATGGTACAGAGCTGCCATGGGGTGGACTCGGGTGGGTAGTAAGGAGAACTGGAGGGCTCACACAACTGGAACAAGCCAGGAATGAACTGAAGACTATTCTTTGAGGGAAAACTTAGAACACACAAACCAATTCCCAACAATTCCAATGTGTCTACAGTAAGGCACAGATCTAGGAGTTGAGGGGAAGACAAAGATACTTGAGGCACAGTCCTGTCCTCAAGGAATTTATAGCCTAGGGATAGATTCTCATCTATATGTGCAGCCAGAGAGATCACCTAGTATATACAAGGACATTGTTCTGGTACTGGGAAGTAAACCAGATGACTCATTTAGTAATCCAACTGATGGACAGATTTAAAAGATAGAGAAAAGACACAGCAGTGAGGAATTTGATTGGGAAAGATCAGCAGAGAAAATCATACTCACCCCAAATGGGCTTTATTTACCAGAGCTGAAAGAAGGCTGGTACAAAGGAAACTACAGAATCTGACAGATCAAGGTCTTGTGAAACCACTTAACTTTTGTGATCATCACTCTTGTGTTTGCTGACCTTAAACAGATGCATGTGAATAATGTTAGCAGGAACATGGCAACTCAAAGACTCAAGAATACGAATGCTGTGGTTGAAGCTGCTCTCTTGACATTACCATAAGATAGTGAAGAAATCACCTGGACAACTTCACAAGCATTCTGCTAACGTGTCCTCTTCTAAGCATTTCATGGTTGGCTTGTTCCATATGAAACCCACCAGAGGTCTTCATGCTTAACATCATGTTTAAGTCATGAGTGCCACATGCCTTTTGCATCTTTGAAACATATTGATAATTCAAGTTTTCAGAGCTTTCAGGTCCACATCAGAAATGTTCTTTGTGGAGTGGCTAAAGCTTGGGTTTTAGAGTGATTGCCCAGGTACAAGCCTGAGAAGCTTCACAGGCTATGTGAGCTTCATTGAGTTACTAAACTTTTCTGGACCTCAGTTTATTTTCTGTAAAATGGGAATGATGATATAACAAACACACTCATGGTAAGTGAGGTCTGCCCCTGGCTGACTCCAGCTCAGGCTCCTCTGCAGGATGCTCAGTCTCTTAGAGAGGGACTGACTGAACCTGGTGATGTTTCACCTGGCTAAGCTATCACTCTTCTGGCAGGCCCCAGAACTGGGTGAGAAAATCCTTTCCTCCTTGTAGTGGAGCTAGGCAGGGCCAGCCTCGCCTAAACTTTAACATGTGGTAACGTCTGGGGCCTTTATAATGGCAGCTGAGGGAAGCTCATCCAAGCCACAAAGCAGCCAGAAGGGTGCATGTCAGGGAAACTGGCTTGTTAGGACTCTAGGATGGTCCTGGGGCCCCTCAGAGATGTAAACTTTTATCCATACTTTGCTTTCCTGTCATTATTGCCTCATCTACACTAAGCCTTATTAAACATGACATCCTGATTTTTGATCCCCTGTGGAAACCAAATGAAATGGCTGCCTACTTTGGGAATTTGGTGGACAAAAGAAGGGGAGCCCTTGCTTCCTCAAAACCAGCCAGCAGAGGGTCACTGGGGGTAAAGTCACTGAATGGTGGCATGATGAAGAGGTCTGAATGGCAAAACCCCAGAGTCTGTGCCCAAGCACATGGGAGAAGGCAGCCCCAGGACTGAACTAGGCAGAAAATACTGTGATGAAATGGAGGAGTATTTTCTGCCACTAAGAAGGCAGGGTCACAGAAACAGTCCCTTGGGCTACCAGCCCAACACCTTCCTTTGATGGAATACATACATACCTCTACCCAATGGTGATGGTCACTATATTTCACCACTATGCTACTGTATTGACAAGGACCAATTCAAAAGGATGTAGCTGGCCCTGGTGCTGAAGCTTCCAATTACAGAAGAAAGTAGCTGGTGACTTGGAAAGGCTCTAAAACACTTTTATAAAAGAGAAAAGGGGTAATTGGGTTGTCCATGATTTTCCCAACAAACCAACAGGTTCCTTTCTGAGGCAAGTAAAATTCTCAACACCAATCCTTCTGAATTCTGGATTTTGATACTGACGTTCTTTCTAGAGAACAGAGGGAATTAGATTAATCAGATTTTCTACATGTCCCACAGTGTCAGGAATTAACCCTTTAATTGCAGGGCACCAGGGAAGCCTGTGAAGTCCCAGAGGAAGGAATGGGTAGCTGGTAGTAAGGAGGCAAATAGAAGACTTAGGTCAATTTCTATTTACCAAGTAGTATGAAAATATTCCAAAGTTTTGACAACCAGAGCAGCTGGGTAGGGATGCATACCAGTCCTACACAC
The DNA here is from genome assembly GCF_006229205.1 of Suricata suricatta. NCBI lineage: Eukaryota > Metazoa > Chordata > Mammalia > Carnivora > Herpestidae > Suricata > Suricata suricatta. Next base: position 175,318,239 of record NC_043700.1, on the reverse strand, counting down.
ACCAAGTCTATATACAACAGAGGTATCCCCACCCGCATGTCATTTCACGACAGCATTTAGATAGAAAGCTGAGGCTCTCCTCCCCTCCCCCAAACTTTAGCTTGGGATAGGATAGGTGAGCATCCATGCCTCAGGATAGGCCACTTCCCATACTCAGACATGGGAGGGGCACAGTCTCCTCCATCAAGGGAGGCCACATGGGAGAGACCCTGTGCTACTGCCCCTTCCCCTTGGTTTCCAAAGAGGAGCAGGTCCACATGCCCCAATTCCATTTTAAGGCTGTACTCTGCGTTGCCTAAAAATAAAAGGTTGACTTATTTTTAACTTTAGCTCTTCTGCTTCTGGGCCTGCATGAATGCTAGTTGATTCGTAGCTGGCAAAATGAAACTATTTCCATGACCACAGAAACCCACTCAAGGTCCTGACAAATTCAACCCACACCCTCCTGCTCCCAATCAATAAGGCTGACTCAGTTTCCTGATGACTCACAGCAGCTCTGGCTTTACCAGTCAGCTGGTTCCACAGGTTAAAAGTGGCGTGGGGTAGAAGGCAAGGTCCCTGGGAATCAGAGCATCACATAGGGCCACTGTGAGAGACTCGGAAGGAGTCCTTGGACTCCCTGCGTTGTCCTCATGGCCTGGACCTCCTTGCCAGGCTGAGTATTTCCAGTGTGCACTCTGAAATGAGAGGTTGAACAAAAGTAGCAGGTACAAGGCCAGCTGGAAGCACAAGGCTGAGATTGCTGCTGAGCCAACAGCCTCCCAATCCCTCATCTATTATACGAAATCAAATACCTCAGGATTTTCATGCAGCCTAATGGTCAGCTGTTTAGAAAAACTGGATTCTAGATGAAACCCCCAGTCACTATGGAGGAACATAAACTCTGTTACTGGTGACATGGAAAGGCTCTAATGTGTTTTATATAAAGAAGAGAAGGGATAATTAGGTTGTCCACAATTTTCCCAATAAACTAAGGATTCTTTCCTGCAGAGACTGACAGAATTCTCAACACTAATCTCTTTTAATTCTGGGTTTGATGCTGAGGTTCTTTCGAGAGAGCAGAAGGAATCAGATCTTCTTAAAGGAATATATTCCTGGCTTAAGATCAACCTTTTTATATCCACTCTGGTGAATCTCCTTGCACCATTAACAACACTCATTTCTGCTGGCAAAAAAGGTTGACAATCTTCTAATCAAAACATCCAATTGCGAGATGATGGAACAAAGTATCTTCTCATAATTCTTAATTTTAATAGAATCTGTGGGCTCTGGGAGTAGGACTTACAAATGACAAGTAAACGGTTCCTCTTGGGGGAAGTGGCCAAGAAATTTCAGTGACAGTCTGTAACCAAACCGGAGAAAGGCACCTTCAAATAACCACAGCACTGTCTCCATCCTCAAGATGATGTTTTCAAGCAACCCCAAACAACTGTGAAACTGGGATGGCTAATTATATATGTCAGTTCAGTTGGGCCACAGTGGCAAATATGCAGTGAAACATTATTCTGGATGTTTCTGTGAGAGCATTTGTGGATGGGACTAACATTTAAACTAGTGGGCCTTGAGTAACACTAAGCAGGTTGCCTTCACTACAGTAGGTAGGCCTTATCCAGCCAGCTGCAGGCTTGACTAGAATGAAAGACACCCCTCCACGCAAGGGGGAATTCATCAGCAGGTGGTGTTGAGACTTGGACCACAGCAGATGCTCTTCCCTGGTCTCTAGCCTCCGGGCCCACCCCACAGATTTTGAAGTCATCACCTCTGTGATCACATGACCCAATTCCCAAAAAGAAATTTTCTTCTATGTCCCATTGGCTCCTCTCTGGAGAGTCCTAACTAATACCAATGTGTTTTCCTATTTCCTCAATTTGATTCCCTTCTTCTATTCTTTTCACAGTCTTGGCTGAAAAGTGGAATCACCAAGGGAGCTTTGAGAAATTCAGATGCCCAGTCCCCAAGCCACAGAGCTTGATGGGATTGGCAAGGGCTGTAGCTTGTGCATCAAGGTTTTAAAAGCTTCTCAGATGACTCAAAAGTGCAATCATGCTTGAGAAACATTTTCCTATAGTTCGTTGGTCAAAAAAATCTAAGTGAGAACTGGGCTAAAAGTCTTCAATTATCCTATTCTTAACCAGATGATTGGATCCTTTTGCTGCAAATCACATGCGTATGAGACTCTAGAGAAGGGTCACCATGTCCCAGGAATGGATGTTTTTCTCACCAACCTACTTGTGAGAGCTCATGTGAACCATGTCACTTTGCGTTTACATAAATTCCTGTCCTTAAGAAGAAAAACATGGTTTAAGATTTCATCTCAAAGTTTTACATTAATTCTTTGATGCTGGCAAGTGGATAGTTAATTTGCATCCATTTTATTCACAAGGAAACTGGGGCAAAGCCAGACAGTTTCATTGCATGGAATTCTTCCTAACACCATAACTGTCCAATGAAGGAATAAATTGCCTTTTGAGAATTTCTTCCCATAGTGAATCTCATGAAGTCATAGAACCATGTCTACTGCTATATTTGCACATGAAAAAAATGAGACAGACACAAGGTTATCCATTAAAACCAGGCTTATGAAAGTAAAATACTTGAAACAACCTAAATGTCTATCATGAGGGACCGGTTAAAAAATTATGATGTATCCTAAAATGACATGCTATCCAGTCATAAAAGGGAATGAGGCAGTTCTTCGTGCTCTGATATGGAATGATCCAGTTGTGTGCTGGGGGTCGCTTGGACCAGTTTGTGAGGGCAGATTATTAGCATGTGTTTCTAATTCGGCAGTCAGCGACCTCACATAGCTTGAAATTGGCTATGGTGGCAGTTACGCCATGGGAATCTGTACATGCTACCCATCAAAGCACTTCCTACCCCATAAGAGTTGGTGTGGAACGTTTATTAGCATATCACTGAAAAATAGATAGCACAATCTACAGTCAAGTGAATAAAACAAGGTGTAGCACAATGTGCCTAGGAGGCTAGCAACTGCATAACAACGGGGGAACTTACATGTGAAAAACCCCTGATTCTTCAATATGTGAGTGCAGAATTACCATGTGACCCAGCAGTTCTACTCCCAGGTATATACCCAAGAGAAATGAAAACATATGTCCATACAGAAACTTGTACACAAATATTGATAGCAGTATTCAATGTCCATCAACAGATGGATGGATAAATAAACTGTGGTGTTTCTGTAAAATAGAATGCTACTTAGCCATAAAAAGGAATAAAGAACAGATAGATACGTGCCCAAACCTTGACAACATTATGTTAAGTGAAAAAAGCCCAACAGAAAGGGCCATACATCCTGTGACTCCTTTAATATGATGGATCATATAAGTAGGCAAATCCATAGAGATAGAAAGCAGATTAGTGGTCACCAGAGGATGTGGGAAGGGGGAAATGGGTTACTTAATGGTGATTGTTTTGGTGATCATTTTTTCTGGGTTGATGAAAAAGTTTGGAAACTAGAGAGAGGTGGTTGTTGCACAACATTATGAATACACTAAATGCCATTGAATTGTGCACTTTAAAATGGCTATAGGTAAATTTCACTTCAATTTTTGAAGAAACAAAAAGGACCTCTGGGAGACTGCACATAGAAACTGGTAAACTCATTGTCTCTGGGGAGGAGAACCAGGTATCTGGGAAACAAGGCACAAGGGTGAATTTGCCTCGTATGCCTTTTGGCACCTAAAAATTTTAAAGCCTGTGGCCAAGAGAGGCTATGAAGATGTAGCAGATACCTGCACCCCGTCTACAAAGTGTAAGATAAAGAAGTAAAGAATGAGTTGGTGGCAGTTAACTCAGAATCTACACACTAAGGCTCTACCTCAGTCCTCCAAACACTAGCTTCCCAGGCACCCACTGGTTGGGTTAAGCCCACCAAATCCCAACAGCTGGGTGTATCTCTCCCAGAGGGCAACTGGGCCTCTGGATTCACTCTGCCCCATGAAAGGAGGATGGAGTAGCGTGTTCAGGAGACCTGGTAAGAGGGCAGGTGAGGAGGATCTGGGAAATGGTCATATATTCTTGAGGTAGGCACATGACCTCTGTGAGCCTCAGTTTTCTCCTCTGTAAAATGGGGATGATCAGACCTAACTTACAGAACTGATATGGCAATGGCATAGAGAACTAAAATAAAATAAGTGTGTGTCTAGTACGTGACAGGCACTCAGCACTGTTAACATCCTTTCCCAGGAAGAGGGCAGTGCTGCAGGATCCTGCCTACTCTGGAGAATCTACCTGGTGACTTATGAAAATTTGTTCAGCCTTCTTTGTTCAACCAGTCCAGCTGCTAGCATGACCTTTCTCCAGGATCTAGGAGCCCTCCATTTCTTCTGCTTTTACAAATCAAGACTATCACTGAAGTAGAGAGTGAGTAAGAAAGCAAAAGAAGTAGACTCCAAAGAGTAATTAGAACTGAGATTTATTAAGTGCTTACCTTGGGCCTCATATTTTAAATGTATTACTTGTAACATTTACAACAGCCCTAGAAGCAATATATTTCAATTTTCATTTTACAGGGCACAGAGAGTTAAGTCACCCGCTCATGGTTACAGAATGCTATCAAGAGTCCAAGAAGAGACTGGAGTCCAGGTTTGCCTGACTTTCCACTTTATCACACCCCACTATGGAACCCAACTTTCAAATTCCCAAAGTCAAGACTGCTCTGTGTGGGCTTAGAACAATCAGAGAATGTAGATTGAAGTTGGAAGGGGCCCAGAAGAGTATCGAGTCTAACCCCCAACTTGACCAAGGACTCTCACTTCGACACCCCTGCTTCTTTGATGGGGAGCTCACCAACTCTTGTGACAGCCCCTTCCATTTGTAGACAACCCTAATTACTAGCAAGACTCATAATGTGCTATTTGCCACTCAGGTTCACCTGCTATTTTCATTACAACTTCATACACCCTGATGAGGCCATCATTAAGACGCCCTCAGCTAAAATCCTGAACTCCATTACCTCCTGGACTTGCAATAGGCCCCTACCACTATTGCCAAATAAAGTTTCTCCAGAACATCAGCATTGCAGACAAAGTCATGAACAGGATGTTGATTGCTGCTTCAAATGAGTCTGGGATAGGCGATTATCTCTTCCTGAGAAAAGGTTATTCTGGGTGGGATGTATTGTCACTCGGGACAGAGGTATAGCACATATTGCAGGAGTTTAAAATAATCAGAGTCGTGTGTATGCAACACGATTCCTTGGTTAATTAAAATGCCGTGAAAAGCAATGAAAGCTGAATTTTGTGTTTCTCCTTTTCCTGGTTTTCAGCTTCTCTGGCAGTTTTCTGTGAGTTGAAGGACAGTCAATTTTAGATGATCAAAAATGAGCTAATGTCGCTCACTTCCTGCACCGTGAGCTTACTGTATGATCGAACAACTAATAATGGAGATGAAAAATGGGTAGGAATCAAATGGAGGTATCCGAGGTCTTCTGAGTGTGTGAGCCGCGCTTATCAGATTCTCCACGGGGGGAACAAAATATGTTTACATGATTGTGTGAACTGCAGGGAGCGCAAAGATGCCAGGGTCAGAAGAGTGATGGAGCTCTGCTGGGATTTCGGGTGGCAAATAGGATTGAGAATCTTAACTTTAATGAAGACAACAAAAATCACATAATCAACACACACTGTTAACACCTCATTAGTCTCCCGGGGCTTAAGTTATGCTAAAAATAATCAACACGTTTTGCTTAAATAAGGTGCTCTTGCAGGTGGTCGTGAACTTGCCCTTGGCCAGAGCAGAATGAGACCATCCCTCTAGCGTTTCTCTAAATGCTCAAATGCAGGTTTTGCCTTCATTCTGAGGGATGGATGATTAAAAACATATGTGGAACTATGGAGTGGAAATAAATATATTATTGAGTTTCTCTGACTCTGAGCCAGTGTCCAAAGTGGCACGCAACTCTGTTTTGCTACCCAGGCCTCCTGTGACAAGACTGTCTCCTAAGTAAACTCGATGGTGGGGGGAGGGGAGGGGAGGGGAGGGAGGGGGGTGGGGCATCGATGCTGGCTATAAGTCAAGTCATAAGGCAGGCAAGTTTTGTTTAGCCCCTTCTCTTCTCTTCTTCGTGGAATTCGAAGTCATTAAAGCCCCCTTGTATGTGTATACACACCCTCCCACCTAATCTGAGCTTGGCCTACGACTGCTTCCACTAATGGAATTTGGTGATGTTTCAGGAATTCCGAGCCCAGGAAAGGTGCGGTCAGGCCCTGAGCACCTGAGGCTCAGATATCCAGCTTCGTGGCAGGCTCAGCTGCCAAATGACAGCAACTGCGAGAAGGAACCCAGGTTTCTAGTGGAGAGCCTCTGCTCACGCTCAGTTTAACTGGAGGCAGTTAATTCCACGGAACGAGCTTAACCTTTCTCATCTGACCTTCTTGCTGTCTTTAGAAAACACTAAATTACAGAACTTCCTCAGTGCCTTAAAGAACTAAAGATAAATATCTGAACCCATGTGGCAGACATGGCTAGCTGCCTACCTAATACACATTCTCCCTTCCTTCTTCATAAGGAAAATTCAATTTTGTGAGGGTAGCAATACGTTTGGCTAGTAGCACTTGCTCTGCCAGATTCTTATGAGTCAAGAGATGCCCTGTGGCCACGAGACATAAGCTGAAGTCTGGGAAGTAGGGTGCTGCTACTCCTCCCCTTTCTTCTTCCTGCCTGAAATAAGATTCAACAACCAGATGCGTAAAAGCCAATGGGCAGTCATGTGGCAACAGGCACGAGGTCAGAAGCCTACACATGGGAAAGCTCTGTGCCCTGACGGTATAATGGAGCCACCCTGCTGGCTCTAGACTTTGTGTTCAATGTGACAAACACTGAAGTGTTTCAACAACTTTGTATCATATTTTCCGTTATTTGCAGCCAAAAGCACTCCTTGGCAGTGACTTGTGGGTTTATCTAATTGCAAATTGCAGTCTGGTGCCCAGAGTAGATAAGGGAAAATGCATTCTTTGCTGAGCGCTGCCCGAATAAAGGCTACTTCCTTGCAGGGTACACTGTGCTGGTTTGGGCTCCAAATAAAAGAAACCCTGGCTGCACTAACTTATGTAACAATCACAGAGTGGGAAGTCCAGAGGTAAAAAAGACACAGGTGCAGAACCATCATAGCCTCAGGGACCCAGATTATTCCATCTTTCTACTTGGCCATCCTTGGGGAACCATGTATGCTAGTTAAAATAGACTATTCAGAACTTTCGTTGGCGAGCCCCCAAATCTTGTTGGGTAGAGCTCGATACCTCAACAAGAGGAAAAGAAAAGCAGGGATTGATAATCCCAGGGAACCAAAAGTGTGTTCTACACACATGTTGCATCATCTGCGAATGCAGAAAGCACCAAAGTACAAAGTGATGATGATGATTCTACAAGCGTACTGCCAACATTGGTTCAAACACTTTCCAACTGCCACTTAAAAAAGGACGGCTTGTTTTCTCATCCATTCAGCTAACATTTATGGCTTCTAACTGAAAGGTCTAATTCATTCATCCTATTTGACTGGTCTCATAACAGGAAGTAATTAAAGTTTCCCAAGGGACCAAACAGTCCACTTGTAAAAATGAAATATTTGAAAAAAAACCCCAAAACAATTCCTCCCTTCTCTTCCTCCCAACTGAGCCACCTTCACTGGTGCTGAAGTAAACCCAGACTCTGTTTAAATGGAAATAAAAATATTCCAGTCTGTTTAATAACAAAACAAAATTATGGTTGCTTATTGAAAATAGTCTTTTTTTTTTTTTTTTAGTGTGGAGCTAATGTTCTTAGGAATTTCAAGAACTGGTGCCTCACTGGGAATGGATGTGAAAAGTGATGATAGGATCACATGATGCACAGGCAGCTTCATAAGAGTTAATTTCTCCCCAGAATGCTAATCTTCTTACCCATAAACCCCATGGTATTCAGTGCAGCATATACAGGGGTGGGCAATTTGTAATACCAGGAACTGCCTGCCAGACAGACAGAGCCAGGACAGAACAGAGAGGTACCTGTGTCTTCCTTTGGGGAACTCTGTCTTTCTCTCCCTGTGTGGTTCTGGTGCGCTGGCCCCACTCCTGGCTAGAGGGATGGGTCTATGACACAGTGTTGCATTCCATCATCAGTAGTTGGTTCTGATGTGCAAACATGACCAAAATAGGTTCCGTGAGACTCAACCTGGGACTCTGTTGGAATTATCAGGGGTTGTAGAGCTATTGGGATGAAGATCCTGGGTTTTTTAGTTATATGAACAAATTAAAAAAAAACAATTATCAAAGTTGAAATGAGTTATATTTGTACAATGTAAGGAGATCTAGTTAATACAAGAAACACATGGTGCCTGTCTCTTGAGTCTTAAAGAGGAGACAGTCACCCATGACTATATAAAAATTAGTTTATATTCACAATGGTCTCTCTAACCCCACCCTAATACCTACATCTATTTCCTAGCTCAGTTGTAGAAAATGAGGCAGCCTCAAAAACAAGTAATAAAATTACATATTGTGATGGTTACCATATGCCATGCACTTTCTTATTACTTTTACATACTTACCTCCTTTAATCCTCTCACAATTTGTGTCTCTGTTCTTACATGTGAGGACCCTAGGGTTCAGAGTGGGCAAATGCTGGGCGGGGTGCCAGCTTAGTTAGCATGAGGTCAAGAGCAGTGCTCTTACCTCTCCTGAGGTCTCAGGGAGAACGGGTCCAGCTAGCCTCAGTTGTTTTTACACTTCAACAAGACAACCAGCCCCACAATGAAGTCCTCTCCTTTTACTCTAGAATGTTGGCTCATTAGAGGTCTTATCTCAAACTCTGCAAGATTGAATTTTAAGGACCAACAACCTATCATACAGAAATCCATTTAAATGACTTTGCCTGGAAAGACTGAACTTGAGGCTATTCTCCCACCAGTGAGGTCAGCCCAACAGCTGCCACCCTTGTCATCCTGCTGTATACAAATGTCTCTGCTTTCCAAATACATTAAAGTATAACTTTCAAGCAATAAGATGCATGATCTTTGCCAAATGTAAGCCCTCATGTAAGCATCCCATATTCAGTATTCTGTATATAGAACACTTCATCACCCTAGGGAGACTTCTCAGACCCCTTTGCAGCTAAGTCTGACACACACTGATATCCAACGCCCCTTCACCCCATCCTAGGAAGCCACAGTTCTGACTTTTATGATAATAGATTAGTTGACCTGTTCCAGGACTTTATGGGAACAAAACAATACAGTATGGACTATTTTGTGTTGGGCTTCTTTCATGTGGCTGCAGGTTCCAACAGCTTCTTATTTCTGACTGATATTTAATTGTGGAAATATAACACAATTGATCTAATCACCTACTGATGAACATCTGTGATGTTTCTAGTAGAACTATTACAATTAAAGCTCTTACATATACTCTTGTATAAGTTTTTGTGTAGACATACATTTTTGTTTCCCTTGAGTAAATATCTAGGAAAGAATTGATCAGGTCACATGTTAAATGCATATTTAACCTTATATGAAACTTGCAGTTTTCCAAAATGATTGAACCATTTTATACTCCCACAAAAATGTATGAGTTTTAGTTAATCCACACCCTCACCAACTTTTACATTGTTAGTCTTTTTATTTTTAGTAGACAGACTGATCTAATGACATTCAATTGAGATTTCGTTTTGCGTTTTCATGACTAATAAAGACACTTATTGACCATTACATATCTTCTTTTGTGAAGCACTGGTTAAATTCTTTGATCCATTTTTAAAATTGGGTCATCTTTCTTCTTATTATTATGTTCTGAGAGTTCTTTATATATTTTGGATACAAATCCTTTGGTAGATCTATGTATTAGGAACATTTTCTCCCAGTCTGTGATTTGTCTCTTCAGTTTCACAATGGGGTCATTTTTACCTGTGATGAAGTCCAATTTGTCTGTTTCTTCTCTTATGACATATGCTTATTGTCTTCTATTAAGCAATCTTTACCTTCTTGAGGGTCAATAAGATTTATCTCCTATATTAAAGTTTTATAATAGTCAGACAGTATAAGTTCTTGAACTCTTTTTTTCAGAATTATTATAGAAATTCTAAATCCTTGACTTTTCCACATACATTGTGGAACTACCTCTTCAATTTCTACAAAAAAGTCTGCTGAGATTTTGACTGGAATTACATTGAGATAATGGACATTGTGACAATACTGAATCTTGTCATTCAAGAATATGAATATATGCTTATTAATTATTACATCCACATTAATATTTCTCAGAAACTTTTCACATTTGTGTACATTTTATACACTTTAAGTGTAGAGGTCTTAAATATTTTCCCAAATTTATTACTAAATATTGTATTCTTTGGTGCTATTATAGTTTCTATTCTATTTTCAATTGTTTGTTGCTAGTATATAAAGTTCCAACTGATTTTTATTTTCTGACTTTGTATTATATGACCTTGTTAAATTCTCTTCTTATTCACAGTAGTGTTTTTTAAATAGTCCTTGGAATTTTCTATGTAGATAATCATGATGTCTGTATGATGTTTACTCTCTTCCCCCTCAATATCCATGCTTTTTAATATTTTTTCTTGTCATATTGCCCTGGCTAGTACTTCCACCACAACGTTGCATGGAGGTGGTGAAAGCAGATATCCTTGCCTTGTTTCCTATCTTAAGTGGAGAGTAGTCAATATCTCTCCACTAAGTATGGTAGTACCTATTTTTCACAACTGCCTTTAATAAAAATTGAGGAAGTTCCCCTCTCTTCCTAGTTTGCTAACATTTTTTAAAATCATGAATGGGTGTTGGATTTGGTCAAATACTTTTCCCTCCTTTATCAAAATAATCATGTGACTTTTCTTCTTTATTCTGTTAATGTGGTAAATAGTACCAATAAGTTTTGAAATGTTGAACCATTCTTGCATTTCTGAGATAAATTGTACTTGGTCATGATATATTTTCCATATATTTTTTCTGGATTTCTTTTACTATTATTTTGTTGAGGAATTTTTCTCAGGGTCTGTGAGGAATATTGGTCTATAAAGATTTTGGTTTCAGGGTTCTGCTAGCCTCATAAAATGAAGTGAGAAGAATTTTCTCCTTTATTCTCTTCAAGAGTTTGTGTAAATTTGGTATAGCTTCTTAAATATTTGCTAAGTGTTTGTAGAGTTCACCAGTGAACCCACATGGACTATAGTTTTCTTTGTGGGAAAATTTTTTTAAATTACAAAACAGACTTTAAATATATAGGGCTTGGCACAAAAACAGACACAGAGACCAATGGAATAGAATAGAGAACCCAGAACGGCCCACAAATGTACGGCCAATTAATTTT
>NC_043700.1:175294792-175306821 GCF_006229205.1 Suricata suricatta | reverse complement strand
GTAAAACTGAACTCTTGGGACTTCATCAAGATAAAAAGCTTCTGCACTGCAAAGGAAACAATCAAGAAACTAATAGGCAACTGACAGAATGGGAAAAGATAGTTGCAAATGACATATCAGATAAAGGGGTAGTATACAAAATCTACAAGGAACTCAACAAACTCCACACCTGAAAAACAAATAACCCAGTGAAGAAATGGGCAGAAGACATAAACAGACACTTCTCCAAAGAGGACATCCAGATGGCCTACAGGCACATGAAACAATGCTCAACATCACTCATCATCAGAGAAACACAAATCAAAACCACACTGAGATACCACCTCACACTGGTCAGAGTGCTAAAATGAACAAAGCAAGAGACTATAGATGCTGGCGAGGATGTGGAGAAATGGGCAACCTCCTACACTGTTGGTGGGAATGTAACTGGTGCAGCCTCTCTGGAAAACAGTGTGGAGGTTCCTCAAAAAATTAACAATAGAACTCCCCTATGACCCAGCAATAGCACTGCTGGGGATCTACCCAAGGGATACAGAAGTGCTGATGCATAGGGGCACATGTACCCCAATGTTCATAGTGGCACTGTCAACAATAGCCAAATCATGGAAAGAGCCTAAATGTCCATCACCTGATGAATGGATCAAAAAGATGTGGTATATATATATGTGTATATATACATATATATATACAATGGCAATGAGAAAGAATGAAATCTGGCCATTTGTAACAAAGTGGATGGACCTTAAGGGTGTCATGCTAAGCAAAATAAGTCAGGCAGAAAAGAACAGATACCATCTCTTTGTACTCAAAGGTCTAACAGGAGAATAGGAGAGACCTAATGGAGGACCATGGGGAGGGGAAGGGGAAAGAGAGTTGGGAAGAGAGAGGAACACAAAACCTGAGAGACTATTGAATACTGAAAATGAACCGAGGGTTGAAGGGAGAGGAGAAGGGGAAAAGAGGTGGTGGTAATGGAGGAGGGCACTTGTGGGGAAGAGCACTAGGTGTTATATGGAAACCAATTTGATAATAAACTATTTAAAAATAAATAAATAGGGCTATTTGTGTTAATTGCAAAACTATGTTTTTTTCCATGAATTCATCCATTTTACCTCAGTCACTGCATTTATAACCATAAATTTGTTAAAAATATTTACTTATCCTTTTGTTGGCTATATGATATGAAGTGATACAACTTATTGATTTCTCATAATAGTAATTCATAGTTCTCTCTCTTTTAATCAGTCATGCTAGAGCTTTATCAATTGTATAATCTTTCCAAAGACCCTATTTTTGGCCTTTTGAATTTTCTGTAATGTTTATCTGTGCTATATTCCATTGATTAAGATCTTATTTCTTTCCTTCTATATATATATACTGGGTTTAATTTGCTATTTTTATAGCTTTATAACATTTAAACCTTGGTATTTTCCTCACACAGGCATTTAAAGTTATATATTTTCCTTTAAAAACTGCTTTGGCTGCATCCCAGAGATTTTGATATGTTGCTTTCATTATGACTCACTCAGAAATATTTTCTAATTCCTCATATGGTTTCTTTGACTCATAGACTATTTAATGTGCATCATTTAATTTTCATGTATTTGGGGATTTTTTAGATCTCTCATTGTTACTGATTTCTATTTTTTTACTTCATTGCAACCAGATAACATAGTCTGTAAAGCTTTAACCTTTTCAAATTTACAACAGACTAGGATGTGGTCTATCTTGGTGAACATTTCATGTAAACTTGAAAAGAACACTTACTCTAATTTCTTTGGAAAATATCATTTCAGTCATGTTGGTAATGTTCAGACAATCTATATACTGTCTATTTCTTCTATCAACTAATAAGAGGGTATGTTAAAAATATCCAACTACAATTATGGGTTTCTTTATTTCTTTCTTTAGCTTTGTTTTTATTTAATATATTCCAAATCTTTGTTATTTGATAGATAAACACTGAGAATTATTATCTTCCTGATAAATGTGTCTTTATCATCATGAACTGTCCAGTTTCTGCACTATGGCAATAGTCTTTGTCTTGACATCTACTTTATCTGCTATTAATACAACTAAGCTCATTTTATGTTTACTGTTTGCCTGGGGTATCTTTTTTTCATCCCTTTACTGCCAACCTATCTGTGTCTTTATATTTCATATATATCTCCTCTAGGCAGCAAATAACGCTAATGAACTACTTCTTAATTTTTTAATTAAAAATTTTTTTAATGTTGATTTATTTTGAAGAGAGAGAGACAGAGACAGAGAGACAGGGCATGAGCACGGGAGGGACAGAGAGAGAAGGAGACACAGAAACTGAAGCAGGCCTCAGGCTCCAAGCTGTCAGCACAGAGGCTCACATGGGGCTTGAACTCATGGACCTGACCTGAAGTGGGACGCTCAAGTAACTGAATCACCCAGGCGACCCTGAACTGCTTTTTAAAAAATGAGAGCTATCACATCGAAATCTGAATCTCTGGCATCTCTAGAAATGGAAGATCTGGCGGTAATGGGCTGCATTCCCATATGGTTGCTCTAACCCCCTATAGACTTGGCATGTTCTCTTCCACCCACGCACTGAGGGCTGCATTGCCGTTTTTCAATGAGCTGCAAATATTTCTTCAGATAAAGATGTCCAGTACAAAATGAAGACACAGTGTAAACAAGAAGGCTGTGTGTTCAAAGACAAAAAGGAAAGGACATGTATCTGGGCCATTTTGTTCATTATATCGCCTGTCTGGCCCCCATAGGCATTTGAGTTTTCAATTCCTGTTATAGTAAATAGTCAACTTCTGTTTGAGATGGTCTAACTTTGAGAGTTAAAATTAAAAAAGAGAGAGGTTGGTTTCAGGCTATGCATAGCCATTTTCTTTTACAAATGTCTGTTCTTACCTATAAAAGCAATTCCAAGTCTATACCAGTGATTATATAATGAATACATACTCACAAATGAAAAGACAACTTTATTCTGGTAGATAAAACCCAACCAGAACAAGGCTCTGATTATTAAAACATGTCTCCATAAGTAAAATGAAATAGTTGAATTAATAGTTAGATCCCATATCTTTTGCCTTGGCTTTTGAGGGAAATAGGCTAATGAGAGATAAACTGCATTTGATGTAAGTTTTGTGGAGAAAGATCAATGTGAAAAGCTTCTTACACCATGATAGACAAAAGTTGAGGGAAACACTCAAAAAGTTCGACACCTTGGTCCCTGGTTGGAACCACCAGCGTATCCTATTACCTCTCCATTGTGAAAAGAATGTCATAGGACCCAACTCTATTTCTCCTGTTCATTACAGAAAGGGCAAGATGGTGCCCTGCACAGCTGGGTCAGGGCCCAGAAGCACTATGAGGAGGTTCATTACTTTATTAGATTGCTCCGAGATTAATTCAACTTATTAAGGACGCTAACTGTTCCAATCTTCCAGATGCTGCTGCTCCCATCAGTGGGCCTGATGGGCGACAGTGGTTTGGAAGCTGTGATGGGAGTTCCAACCCACTCCATTTGGAACTATCAGTTAAGAAGAGCCAGAACTATACTGGATTTATTTTCTGAATGAATCACATGGCCGCTTTCCTATTTTTGTTCCTGGGCCTTGATTCTGAGGCTTTTTGAATCCTGTCAGCATTTAGACTTTCTAATTTCTCTTCTAGAACAGAAGCTGAGTCAGAGGACCTCTCTTTTCTCTATAGCTCCTTCCAGCAACAATTTTCCATAATCCTAGGAGTAGAGAATATTCCTTTGTCTCTAGATGTTATAGTCTACATGTTGGGATGTTTGTGCTTTTTGCACAAGCCCCTTAGGAGTTTTTCTGCCCATCTTTTCTGTTAGTCTGGTCATTCTAGGGATGTGTAGGGAAGGGACTGAACCAAGCTGGCCACACTTGAGTGAGGAGAGTATTGCTTCTTCAGGGTGAGGTGGCAGGCTGTGTGTGTGTATGAGGGGGGCAGCACGGGAAAAGTGAAGAGATGGTCAATGGAGCATCAGAACTGGTGAGGTTCAAGAGCCTGATAGCTCAGCCACCTGGGCATGAGCCCTTCCTCTGTGCCTGGTAGGTATGACCCTGGACAAGTCAACTCTTGTGAGTCTGTTTCCTTATCTGTAAACTATGGGAGTGACATAGGGCGGATACTTTGGTCTCTCATATACAAATGTCTCCAAACAGACTACTGGCTGCTTGAAGTAAGGCTATGATTTCTATAAATTCATAGTCATAATGCCCACTAAAGAGTCTGGCATATAACGGTATCAGTTGGGCATGAATTTGGCTGCAAATAACAGAAACCCACTAATAGGAAAACATACCGAGGTTTCTTTTCTTCTAGAACAAGAAGCCTAGAGCTGGTCTGGTGTTGGTTAAGGTGCTCAATGGGGCACTGTTTTTGCTTTAGTTTTTCTCTTCTTTTCTTCACCATTTTTTCAATGAGGTTTTTGAGGACCTAGATTCTTTCCATCTTTCCCCTCCTGCATGCCAGGCATGTTGGCTTTTGTTCTCACTCATGTCGACACATAGTCCCCAACGTAGCTACCACATTGTTAGACATCACACCCACATTCAAGGCAAGAGAAAGAGGAAACAGGAGGCACCAATCATTTCTGCCCCTTTTATAATGAAAATATAAGCTTTCCCCAAAGCGCCATCAGGTTCTGCATCTCACTGCCCATTACTGGG
Organism: Suricata suricatta; assembly: GCF_006229205.1. Lineage (NCBI taxonomy): Eukaryota > Metazoa > Chordata > Mammalia > Carnivora > Herpestidae > Suricata > Suricata suricatta. The sequence goes on along the minus strand of NC_043700.1, from coordinate 175,302,142 downwards.
TCCCATGACTACACCCTGGTGAAAGGGATGCCGGGAAAGCAAGTGTCCAGTGGGGGTGGCAAGAAGAGGGAGGGGCAGTTGTGGCTGTTGGGCTCGGCAAGTGTTCTTTTAAAGAAAATGATGAGAAAGTAAGCTGAAAATTCTTCCCTTTTCCCACTAGGAATGTGCTGCACAATTATTTTGAGGAAACAGGCACCATGCCGGATGTGCTTTCTGGTTGTTCGCACTGCTATCTTGTTTTCAGACGGCAAAGCAGGAATGACCCGTTTCCTCCCACAGATAAGGGCAGGAAGGGGAACAGGAGGCGGGGTCAGAGTGCATGAAGGACTTTGCCTAGAAGGGTTTCACTCTGGTGCTTTCCTGAGAGTAACTTGCTTCACACACCCTAACCTTCTGGTCGGAAAACGCACCGCTGTCACGTCCTGTCATTGGTCATTCTCCTCACATGGCCAGCCAAGGGTAATTAGTTGAGAAGGTCCTGGTTCTGACTCGCTTTCATTACCTTTTGATTCACACACATTGTCCTGACCTGTGAACAGAAGGGTGACACGTTCACAGTGAAAAGGGAACTTGCCAGAATACGCCACGGACCCAGAATGTACTCTCCCTTCTTCACTGAGGAGCAGTGCTATTAAGATGGATGAAAAGGTACATACAAATTGCTTAACAAGAACCTGGCACACAAGAGCCACCTTAATAAGTGCTAGATGTTATTATTTTATTACTATGAATAAGAATGATGCCTCTTTGCCCAATCTTACTCACAGGGACCTCCTGGCTGCCATATTCCCCTTATGTGTTTGGACAAAATGACCAAGATCCAAACTTAAGCTATGTCATTCCCTGACTCCGCTGCCACTCTTCCTGGGGTTTCTGGGCCAACCTCAAGGAGCAAGACACATTCGGAAGTTTTCTCAGGCTGAGTAAACTGTCCTCGCACAGAATCTGGCCTTTTAGGGACACAACCTTGAAACTCTAATTATTGCTTTCAGAAGTTTTCTCCTTGTGGGAACCACTTTATTTCCTGGTGGAATTTTAGTCTATGGGTTTTCTGAACACAATGCAAAGGAAACTATAACTGGTGTCCCTGCACAAAAGAAGTTCAAAGTTCTCTACCAGAGATCTCTTCCACACAGACAGGAGTAGTTCTGAGTGCATTTTCTAATACTGCTGCTTTTACAACACTCACTTGACTTTTTTGTTGTATTAGACGTTAACCGATGTGAAAAGAAAGAGAGGTCAGCAGTGCAGTGTGTCACTGCAAGGCAGTCTCTGATGTGAGGCGACAGCTATGGGGGGTAGACTCACCTGTTGTTTTTTTCTTTCATCTCAGGCTCGGAGCTAGTAAAGTGTACCGATTAGGGAGGCAGACTTAGGAATCGGAGTCTTAAGTTGAAATCTTGACTTTGCCATTTTCTAGCTCTGCAGCCTTGGGCCCATTACTTATTCTTTCTGAACCTCATTTCCTTATCTAGCGAGTGGGCAAATTAATACCAGTCCCACGCCACTAATGCAAGCATTGCATAAAATACTATACGGGAAGGTGTTTCGCAAAGTGTTCAGTGCCAAGTTCAAAAATCCCAACCCAAACAACTTGAGCAAAATGAGAATGTATTGATGACCTAAAAGACAGAGCTTTGGATACGGCTAGATCCAGGGGTGCAAACTCTGCCCCTGAGTCAAGATTTTGCTCAACTTTGATTCCACTTCCCTCCACGTTGGCCCAATCTTCAGATGGGTTCTCTCTCAGTGGGGGTAAGGAAGTGGCAATAACTCTAGTCTTTCCAAAAGTCCCAGTAGAAGTGGCATTGCATCTCACAGGCTCTGATGAATCATGTTGGAACCAATGTCGTGTTCGGATGAGTCACAAGCCCACCTCTGAAGTGAGGGATGGAGTCAATCCCACCTGCACGGAAGGAAAGTGCAGAAAACTGAGATGCTTTTGCCAAAGAAGGAGGAACAGAAGGTCCTGAAGCTGGCTGTCCGCCAGAATGACCAGCTTTAGAAAAACAAATGATACTAGGAAGCTGGCAATTGATTCACTCAGCCCGGGTGGTGCCCAGAAGTCTAGATTTTGAACAAGCTTTCCGGCGGCCACGGCGAGTGTCTGGGTCTCTAAGGGCTTGTCCATCCTTTTCCAGCCTCACTCCTCACTCTGTACTGGACGGATCTGTTGACACCAATGTTCCCTCCCAGAGTACGAACCCTCAGAGGGCAGGGGCCCACACCCAGCATAGAGTGAGCACCCACAGAACATTTGTTGAAGGAACGAAGGTTGGAGGGTGGACAAGCAGGGAGTCAAGGCTGCCTTCTCCCATGTGTGCTTTTCTGGAGAGAAAAGCTTCTATTTCAGGGAAAGTGCTGCTGTGATTGAGAAAAGATGATAGTAGCAAAGGAAGGAAGGCCACCGGGGGTGGAAAAGACTCCCGGTCCCCTGGGCCACATACTCTTCAAAGACTCCTCTATAACTTTAATAATAAAGTGACAACAGTGATGATGGTTGCTGATGAATGTGACTGTGTGCCAGCCGCCGGCCTGACATCATATCCCCATTTTACAGATGATGAAAGGGAGGTCCTGGGGGGAACTGGTGGGGGAGCAAAGTCAGGACATGACACAGCTGGGCCAGCCTGAGGGCACGGCCCCCACCCTCTTGCCTCTCACCTCTCAGGGGCTCCGGGACGAAACCACACATATCCGCAAGGGGCTCATTTCCTTCTTGGTAGCATCGAGCAAAAATAAGCCAACAGCTGAGGAAATCAGGGAAGAGCAAAAGGCCCGCTCAAGAAAGAGACCATTGTACATCTCTCCAAACAGGCTATTTTCTGTCTACTTATCCCCCTGCTGCCCGCTGAAGGTCACTGCCTACGTCTGCACAAATCAGTGAAGTCACAGGAAGGAATCATTGGCCAGAGAACCCTTGGGCTGGGGAGGGCGGAGGTGGAGACGGGGGAGGGTGGAGTCAGGAGGAGGTGAGGCAATTCCACAACGAGGGACATGGCCTACTTTCGGTCCCTAAGTCAGCCCAATGGCCTTCTTTCCTGCCGTGACCACTCCCCTGGGCCGGCTTCCCCTCCCAAACAGCCCTGCCTAGGGAGTCAGCCTGCCTTCTGGACCGCTGGGTGCTGCTCCCCACTTCTCAGCAGGAAAGCTCTCTTGGAAGAGCGGGAAAGGTGGGTGCCAAGTTGGAGTTCATTTCCTTCTTCTCAGAGGGTGTTTTTTAAGAGTTTGAAACCGGGGCGGGGCACTGAGGCTCTTCTTGGAAAAGTGATCGATCGATCGTCTTGTTGAGAGACACATTTAATGACAGAACCTGGTTGTTCTGAAGGGGATGATGGGGGAGGTGGGGAGGGGGGTGAAGGAGGCCTGGGGGAGAAAGGAACTGTTGTCCTTTGCACTACGGAGGCCAGTCCCAGTGGACTTTAGTGTTAGGAGTGAGCAATCCAGAGTGAGGAAGGCCGCCGCTCTGGGACCTACTCCGGCAGAAACACTTGCTCAGTTAGCAGAGGGACAGAGGGGAGCGCCCGGTGGCTCAGGTTCACGGCCTGCTAGGAGTGAGCTAAGGAACTGGAACACAGGGAAGGTGTCAGAAGGACCACTGGCTTCCCAGAGCCAGACCCAGGAGGGAGGCACAGGCTTGGGGGCTGCCTTTGTCCTCTTTCTCCAATGACCTGTCTTCCCTTCCAGACCAGGCACACCCCCAAAACCGCTTGGTTCTTCACAGCTCAGTATCAGGGACACCTGTGCGTGTGTGGGAAGGGTGAGCCTTGTGGGGACTGGCCTCAGGAAGTAGAGGTCAAGGCTGAGAACCCAAGAGTCATGGCTCACCTGAGGTGGAGGAAGAATTTTTTCTTTTAAGAGAAAAGAATCTCCTTAAAAGGTTAGTTATTACCCAACCAGTTTTGAAAAAAGAAAGCTTCATCCACACACACCCCGTGCAATCTGCTTTTTTGCTCTGTTTTTAAGGAAGAGTTTTCCAACTGGCCTCCAGAGGCGCAGGACTGCTAGCAGGGGTCGGGAAGGCAATGACAGTGGACAGCTTGAGGCTGAGGCCCCCGATGGCCCCCTACTTGCCCTTCGCTCCCTGGCGCTCCAGGGTGCTAACCCCATACCAGGCCACGTCTGAGGTGGTGGTTCCCTTCATATGTCCTACCTTCCTGCCACTCATCCTGGGAGCCTTTCCTGGGCACCGCATCTTCTGCCATGGCTTCGATAGCATCTCTCAACTGATTGTCCTGAAACTTCTTTTTTTATGATGTTTATTTATTTATTTTTGAGAGGAGAGAGAGAGAAAGAGAGCATGAGCAGGGGTGGGGGCAGAGAGAGAAATAGACAGAAAGAGAGGGAATCCCAAGCAGGCTCCATGCCGTCAGCAGAGAGCCCGCCACGGAGCTCGATCCCACAAACTGTGAGATCATGACCTGAGCTGAAAATGAGAGTTGGATGCTTAATAGCCACCCAGGCGCCCCTGTCCTGAAACTTCTATCAGCAGTTTCCCTCCGGTGGCTACGAGTTGCCATACACTAGAACTTTCTACCAACCAGGCTCTATGCTAAGCGTCTTCAACTTGAGAGCCGTTCACAGTGGTGGCTAAACCTTGGCTTGGACCACACACTTTAAACCTTGCCCTCAGCTATTTACTGTGTGACCTCGGAGGCTACACTTGCTTCTCTGTGCCTCAGTTTTCTGGGCTTTAGAATGGGGATAACAATGACACTTACCCCATGGGGTTCATATGAATTAACACACACCAAGTGCCTTTTAATAGCACTTGCGTTTGTTGGATACATGTTAGCAATTTGAATTGTCTCTCTGAAGCCTCACAACCAGCCCAGGAGGTATGTATTATTATCCCCACTTGCAGATAAAAAACAAAACAAAACTGAGACTCAGAAAAGAGCTGGAGCCCAACTCATTTTCATTCCAGCAGTTTCTTGGCTAACTCCGCAGTAAAAATAACCAAACCCTTCGAGAATAAGTGGCAGAGGCAGGCTTCAGACAGAATCCCTTCTTTTAATCGCCATACTAGTTTGCCTTTCTGTAATGATTATGGAGAGACTAAATGCTCAACCCTAGAGTTTGATTTTAAAAAGGTACCTGCTATGGGGCTGGAGAAGACCTTTGAAAGTGCACTTGACCTGCAAACCAGTTCTCTGGAGAAAGAATTGATCCCTGAGGACACACTTAAAAATATGCAAACAGCCTGACATATCTCATTTAATCCTCGTTGTGATCCTTGGTGACATTACCCTATTTTACAGGTGGCTAAGACCGCGCCAGAACTTCCCCACAATATCGCCATTAGCATACATTAGAATTGGGATTTGAATCTGTGTTTTGACTCTAAAGCTCAGAATAAAGCTTTGATGGAGCTTTACAAAAATAATAATTCATGCCCACTGATTCAGAAGCTCTTGGGTGAGGCCTGGCCACGTGACTTTTAAGAACCAGAATGTGATGTGCAGCCAACTCTGAAAACCCTCCCAGTGACACCGCCTTTTTCAAGTGCCAGACCTGTGTTTCCAAATGTCTACCAAACACCCCCCTTGCGCACCGCCCAGCCTCTTACCTCAGGCAGGCGGGGCTGAACTCACCCTCCTCCCATCCACTCAGGGCCTCTGTCCATCGGTCCAGCCCGGTCTCCCCTGCTGAGTTCCTGCTGGGAACTCAGTCACACACCTGCTGGGCTGCTGGCGCCCCCTCTCCCTCCCCACTGGCAGTGCTATCCAGGATGTCTCTCAAATCCATGCCCCTCCATCTTCGCGGCCTCCATCTTGTTCCGGTCGCGGCTGCTGCAACTATGCAACTCATTTCCCTCCGGCTGTCTCTACTTCTCCTTCTCTGTGTCTCCATCTCTTCTAGGCTTTTCTCCCCTGTCCCCTCCATGCGCAAAGACCAGCCCATATCCTTTCTCCTGCCAGGTCAGCAAACTAAAAACTATCTCATCACTCCCTTTTCTGCTTTAACAATTCCAGCAGCACTAGCCCACCCCCAACTACCCGCCTACCCCGGGTGGGGGAGGGGCGCAAACCCAGGCCCTCAGCTCTGGATCTGTGTTCCCTCCTCCCTGACCATAGGGGCCATGTTCCAGCCACACAGAATCTCCCCCCTCCCCCATCCCTTGGACTGCGTCCTTTCACAGGATGTGAACAGGTCAGCTTGTGCCTCCCGCCTGAAATGAGTTTCCAGTCTGGTTCCGCTCCAGGATGGCTTGTCGTATGAGACCAAGTTCAAATGTCATCTCCTCTAGGGAAACGTTCCTGGAGTTCCCCCCGGTGGGGTGGGCACTACTTCTGTCCTTCCCCGGCACAGATCTCATCCATCTTCAATCACAGGATGGTGTCAGAAGGACTGGAGAACATGGCTGTCCCTCAGTGAATTCCTCATTCAACAATCACATATTAAATGTCTCCTACAGCCAGGTGTGGGCCCAGGTGCTGGGGCAGATGGTGAGGAAAACCGAGTTTCTGCCTTCAAGTCTACTGTGCACACCAGAGAAGAGGGGCTAGGACACTTCAGAGAGAGGGCACGGCTAGTCTAAGGACCGGGAATGAGGGGTAGCGAGTCTTAGCTGGTCTGGACAGGAGGATGCTTAGCGAGCATGGCAGGGGATGAAGTGGGGTGATCAGGGAAGGGAGGAGGTCTGGAAGGGCCATCCTCACGTGCCCTGAGATGCTCCCCATGACTCCCTCCAAGTGATGCACACAGGACTTGAGAGGACCATGATCACCCTGGTGGCTCAAAACGATCCCCATGACTTGCCTGAGATTGTGTCAAATCCATCTTTATGAGCACAGCACCTAACCCAGGTCCCTGAGCGCAGTAGGCCCAGAGACGCACGGGGCGGAAGGCAGGAATGCGCACTGGGGGAGGAAGACCCTGACGACAGGGTCCAGGCTGCATGTCACCAGAAACTAAGGCTCGCTCTGCCCCACTCCTGGGGGTGCCCGCAGGTCCCCGACTCCGGCCATGCTGGCGCTGGCGCTGCTGTGTGCCTACCTGCTGCTGGCGCCCCGCGCCTCCCGCGCCTGGTCCGACCCGGACCCGGACGATCTCGGCTCCAGCACGGCGGCGCAGATCCGAGACATGCACGAGAAAGTGACGGCGATCTGGCAGGAGCTGACGCAGCGCCAGGCGGCGGGCGACGGCCAGGACACGGCGCTCCACGCCGCCTGCCAGGTGCAGCCGTCGGCCACGCTGGACGCCGCGCAGCCCCGGGTGAGCGGCCTCGTGCTCTTCCGGCAGCAGGTGCCCGGCGCCCGGCTCGAGGCCTTCTTCGACCTCGAGGGCTTCCCGGCCCGGCCCAACAACGCCAGCCGCGCCATCCACGTGCACCAGTTCGGGGACCTC
>NC_043700.1:175212549-175294692 GCF_006229205.1 Suricata suricatta | reverse complement strand
CCCACCCCCATCTGTTCCTTTCTACTCTCATTCCAGGAGCCCTGAGCAAATCCTGCTATGCCCCTAAGGACTTAACTCCTCCCACCTCTTAGCTCCTTCTAGGCGCCCTGAGACCCTTCTGGAGGCGTCCTAGCCCCTCACCCCTCACCCGACCTCTCGCACACCACACACTGTGCCAGCACACGCAGCCTGCAGTTAGGCGCCCCTGCGCGGTGTCCTCAGCTGTTGCTTGCCCGCTGTCACCCGCAGAGAGCTGCTCCCCTGGGGCCGTTGGGCAGTCTCTGTGTTGCACATTAAAACTCAGCAGTTCAGTTGAGCACGGGGCCTTGGTTACTTTGGTTTGTTTGTCTGAGGGTCTGCTCCCAGGCTCAGCTACTATTTGGAAACAGCAAAGATATTTCCCAAATCCATGCAGCATTTCTCCTTCTCCTCCTTTCACCACGGGTGCTGACCACGACGTTGTGTCCCTGGTCGTCTTGTCCTTCGGTGTTCCGAAGGCACCCAAGATGGAGGGCACCAGGTTCACTCAGGAAAGTGAGGAAAAAAAAAAAAAAAAAGGCAGCCTGGGCTGGAATCCAAAGGGAAAGGTGGACGTCTATTTGGAACAAGCTTCCCGGTGGTTCCGATGCCAGGGTCACAGGTGTGGCACAAGGCCAATGCCACCTCACTGGACCTTGGGTCTCCTCACATGTGCCTCTAAGGGCAGCCTGAGGTCCCACATGGCGGGGAGAGTGCCAGTGAAGCAATGTGACAGAGCAGTTTACAGGGCGTTGGCATTGGGATCTGAAGTTGCTGGGCTTCTCCACAATCAGGACAAGGACAAGGCTCTTCTTGACCCAGAGGCAGTAGGAACAATGGAGCCCACGGGCCAGGCTGATGCTGATTAAGACTTGGATGTTCAGCCTTTTTTGAAAATTATAATCTCTATACAGACTAGATTAGAATGCATATCAACCTTCATGTGTTGAATAAAAGCACCCAGCAACTTTGTAAGCTCCTTGGGTAGACCCACTTTCTAGCCGAAGCTTCCATTCCTCCCAGACTCTCTAGGCAGTGAGTCAAATGGAACCTTGGCCAGAAACCCATCCCCAGTGGCTATTTTTATCCCTTACTAGGACTAACTTGTTATTTAAAAATCTTTTCTTGAACCCAAGTGACAACTGGAGAGAAAGGTCTTTGCCTGGTGACTTTGCTCCACCAACTGGTTCTCACTGGTTTGAGGCATCCACTGCACAGATCAGCGTTGAAAGGGAACTAGCAAGCCAATTCTTTAAATATCCTGATCTCAGCAGATGTGTTTGCCTGTCCCCACAGTTAAAAGTTGTGCAAATGAGGCAGGAGTCACACAGGACACATTAGTGGAGAGGAATAAACACCCTATGGATGGATGCCCAACCTCCATCTTTGACTCTGCTGCCCTGATTATAAGGTTAATTCAGGATCATCAAGGGAGGTTTGGACTTATTTTTAGGAGGCTGGTGCTTCTTATCACTTAACTTACCTTATGTCATCTCCCATTTGGGCTATTATAGAATAGTCTAGACTGGGTGGCCCATAAACAACAGAAATTCATTTCTCACAGCTCTGGAGACTAGAAGTCCAAGGTCATGGCACTGGCACGGTCTAGTGAGAGCCCTCTCTTTGGGGTTCACACCCCGTGCCTTTCACTGTGTCCTCACCTGGAGGAAAGGGTTAGGGATCTCTCTGAACCTCTTTTATAAGGCTCCCCCCTCATGACTTTGGGATCTCCCAAAGGTGTCACCTCTTGTTACCATCATTTTGGGGGGTTAGGATTTCAATGTGTGAATGGTGGGCGGACACAAACTTCCAGATCATAGTATCCTCTGTTCTTCGTTTCTCTCTTCACTACCCTCAGCCTCCCAAGACTAAAGAGATACCCTAGGAGATCCATTCCATTTTCTTTCAGCCCATTGGTGGGAATTGAATTGATAAGCTCTTCCATGGGGCTCCAGAGACAAGAAACAAAGAAATAACAGAAGGGTAAATTACAGTTCATTGCAAGGGCAATGTTATGCATATAGCACGGTGGTTGACAGTTCAGGCTCAGATAGAATAGTCTGATTGGAACCCTAGTCCAGCCACACTTTGAGAAGCTGTGTGACCTGAGTAAGTCACTTCACCCCTCTGGGCCTGGCTCTTTCATCTGTAAAATAAGATCATCATATTTATTGTTCTGAGAATTAAATCAAGTGTTATTTGTGAGAGCTGTATAGTGGGAAGGCCTAAGTATCTGATAAACATCTACTTAATAACAACAGCTAATGTCAGAAAAATAGCTACCTCCTAACAGATTGGACTACCTGGTAATGTAGTGAGTGTCCTACAACTAGAAGGATTCAAGCAAAGGAAACAGTTGCTTCCGCTAGGTTTGTAAGAAAGTTTCTGCACCGCTAAAGAGGCTGGCTGGAATGAACTTTGGTGCTAAGCTCCCGGAAGAGGGAAGGTGGAATTCTGGGGCGGAGGAAGACTGTGAGTGGTACAGGCCCGCATCTGGTTTTGGGCACAGAACCTGATGTGTGCCGCCAGACCCACCCACTGGACCCCACTTGGCCCCTGGAGGCTATTTTTACCCCTCTCCTCTTACAGATCTGTTTTGTTAATCTCCTCATATTTGCTGTTTTGACTTCCCAGCCGCTTGCTAATCAGTTTGCCTGTTTGACTCACAGGGTTTGCATTTGTCACTGAGACTTAAACACACACTTGTTTTGATTTCTTTTTGTAAAATTAGAAGCGTTTGATGTAATGACTCTACCTAGACACAGCTGGTAAAGTGAGAATAATGCTCGAGTTTGCACAGTTTAAACACAATGTAGACAATAATTAGAAATGCTATCTTTAGATGTTTAGGATAGCTTTTTCTCAGAATTGCAGTGAATTTTTTCCGAGTGGGGCTTTTCAGTGCGTATATATATACAGAAATACTAAAAACGTAAGAAAATAGAGCAAATCAGTGAGTGCTTTGGTCAACTTGAAAGACTGCAGGAAATAAACCAACTGATTTTAGATCTGGCACTTTTGACAGAATGCATAAAATCTTTACATTCTCCATAATTTTCATGACTACCATATGATCTAATAATTTTAGGTGACTGATTGCAACTGGTAAGTTGTTACAATATGTTCAGAAGGAAGGCTCAGCTTATATGCCTGGCCTGCAGCGACGGTAGAGAGGGAGAATAGTGCAAATAATAAAGATAATCATCTATATCAGGAAAATTACTGCATGTTTATTTCAGGTAACAAAAAAAGATATAGTTATGTTACACGATGGTCATAGAATCCAATAGCACGAGATCTGCAAATGAACAGAAGTTACTTCTGTCTTTAAAGTACAAAATAGCTTGTTCTCTTTTTTTCTTCCTCCTTCCCTTCCTTTCCTTCCTTCCTTCCTCTTTCACTTTCTTTCTTTCTTTCTTAGCCAATTGTTTAAAATTTAATAGGCTATCACTGGCCACGGCTAAGATCTGAAATATATTCCCGGGCTTAGATAGATTCCAGAAAGTCTAACCTGTCAGTAATGTACAAACTTTTCCTATAAAAAAAAATCCCATTCAGTCAAGAGGTGATATGAAATGTAAGGCAGCACATCTGTATCTATCATCTTAAATTGCCTTCATGCTGTATCAACTTATTTTGTTTTGTTTTCATGAGCAATCATAATATCGAGACACAGGCCCTTCTTATTTTTTTTGCTTCTCATTTCTAATTAGATTCACTACTGAGCTCTCTACTGCATCTCAGAATTGCAAGTTTTTCTCTGTTCAGAAAGACATCTGGAAAAAAGGAATATATTAAGGCAGTGAGTTAAGTAGGGGGAAACTTTTGGCTCGTTGACACCCTGACTCAGTGGTGCAATGGTACCTACCGTCAGTACTATTAAGAGAGATTGTTCCAATGGAGGCATCCAGAATGAAAGCAGAGGGCAGAGCAAAGAGAGGACTTTTTCAAAGAGAAGTTGGATACCAAGCCGTCCAAAGGGCCGCAGGAAGGTGATGGAGCTAGGAGAAAAGTGTGGCAAAGGCGTGCTGGAATTTTAAAGGAACAAGGACCAAAACACCAATGAGCAAGTAGCTGGTCTTTGAAATTCCTTGAAGAAGAGATTGAATGCATATGGCACATGGTGAACAGGGGCACAAATGCCCCAGTGGGAGTAGCACATCCCCAGGTTCACCCCAACACGTGAATGACTGATGCCCAGACCCTTTCTAGACTTCCACGTCATCATGGTGCTGTGTGTTTGGCATTGGGGACACAAGAGGACCCACAAGGGGAAAATGAATTTAGCTTCAGATTCCCCGCTGGGAGGAGGTTCCAGCAGGGACTGAGCTGAATGCCAGCAGGAGGCTCCTAGCTAAAGAGGCTTCTGGAATAGCCCTGTGAGGTGAAGATGACAGAGGGGGAGGGGAAAGTGGACAGAGGAAGCATGGAACAAGGAGGTAGGGGTGAGAAATACCTGGTTTTAAAAAGCCAATCCATTTCCAGGACCTTGATTACCAGAAGGACAGACGCTCATCTGTAAAAATCCGCACCTAAAGGCTCTCAGGTACAGAGCGATCAGAACTGCAGGCTGTGCAAACAAACTCTCATTAAGAGCCCTGTCAGCTCTGTTTCCTTTATCCAGGCTGCTCTGCATTCTGCTGGCAACCCAGCTGGAAAAATAATGGAAGGACAGACACACTCGAAGAGGTAAACAAAGGTGGGAACGTTCCAGCTACAAGTAGAACAGATGATAAGGAAGCCAGGGAGAAGCAGACAGAAGATGGCATTTTTCTTAGCAAACAACCACCGCCCCTCCCCCACCTCCAAACTCAGGCTTAACACACTCTCTGGCTTTTAAAGAGAAGAAAACAAAACAAAATCAGACATGGAGTTCAGAGACAATGCTGTCGGTAGCCTGTGTAAATCCATTCCCAACTTTTCCTGTACTTCTTGAGACCTGATTTTGTTTTGGCGCTCACCCTTTTAGAGTGTGCGTGACTAGGGACAGACCCTCCCTAGTTCACATGGTGATCTTAAGAACCTAAATCCTTTGCAGTAATTCCATCTCCCCTGCCAGGCATTGGTTTCGACATAGGCATTCGATGATTCTGACCAATGAAATGTGCCAAGAACTAGATTTCTTGCTCTTGCTTTTTTTTTTTTTTTTTTACATATTTTTATTCATTTTTGAGAGACAGAGTGCAAGTGGGGGAGGGTCAGAGATGGAGGGTGACATAGAATCTGAAGTCGGTCCAGGCTCTGAGCTTTTAGCACAGAGCCTGACGTGGGGCTCAAACTCGCAAACCACATCACCATGACCTGAGCTGAAGTCGGATGCTTAACCGACTGAGCCACTCAGTTTCCCCACTTGCTCTTGCTCTTAAACATACACACACACACAATTCCTCCTGCCTTTGGACACAATGTGAGAACGGGCAACGGATGCTGGAGCTGTGGCAGCCATTTTGGCAGCTTGAGGGAGTAGCAGACACTGAGGTAGGCAGAGCAGGACATGGAATCCCAGATCCTCGATGACCTCTTGAATAAACCAGCCCAGGAATGCCCTCCTTCTGAACTTCTTGTTATGTAACAATTAATTTCCCTATTATTTAGGTTTCTTAAAGTGTGAGTTGTGGCTGAAGGGACTCTGGCTAACACAGGGTTACCTGGTGGAGCAGGAGAGAGGATGCTGTGTGCGTTCACAAAGACTCTCAGAAAGACAGAAGACAACCATAACTAATTGCAGAAACCCTCTTTAATGTCCGTGGAACAGGAGAACCATGTTGGGCTAGAGCGGCAGGGGTGGGGTAGCGTCATATGCGTGTAGGGGGCATTGTCAAGGTTACACATGTGAGAGGATCAACTCGTTGGCTCCAATTCCATCTATCAACACAAAACCCTCCCAGGCCGACTGCAGCACAGTTTGGTTTATCAGCCCCTCTGACCTCCGCCCCTCAACCTCCCTCTCTCTGGGACTCACAGAGTTTCCCTGCCCCTGATGGAACAGGATGGAGTTTATTATTAGCCCTACTTTCCAGAAGGTGATTGAGTGGTCCCTAAAGATGTGCACCTGGCTGACCATGCGTCAAAACCAGAGCTTCCGTGGGGAGAGATTTTTCTTTTTCTTATTATTGTATTAAACCCGGCTGTGTTTTCCTTTGGTGGCTCTGGCGTACGGTGCGGTCGTGTTGAACATTTGCAGATAGTTAAGGCCTAGTGCAGCAGGAAAATTATTTCTGTGGCTGCTGGCCTGTGCAAGATCTGCGCAGCTGCAGCTGAGACCTCCCTGGGGAGGGAGTTGAGGGGGTGGGTCTAGAGAGCGGGGAGGGGCTGAAGCGCAGAGGATGAATGGGACACCGGGGCCTGCCGGGCAGGGGCAGACGGTGTGTGCAGATCCCAGCTCCTGTGCGCAGGAGCTGCAGAGCCTGGATTTGGCCACGCCCCTCTTCCACCACTGAGTTGACCTCCAGCAAGCGGGAAGAAAGCAACTGGAGGTCCATCCAGGCACCCCCCACCCCTCCCCAGGACCTTCTTGCCTACGCTTGCTCTCCTGCAGGTGAAGACCAAGCACAGTGCAACAGAGGAGCGTCACAGATGAGTGCAACAGGGATATCGGGGTGGGCAGGTCTCACACCTGGAATCACAAGCGTGCTATCCACAGCTGATACTTCGGATGAATTTTCAACTTTCCCACCTTTGGAGCCTCTCTTTTTCCTGCAGGAGAGCCTCTCCAAGAAGTGATTCTGGTTCTCGGGGGCGTGTTTTGAGCTTTGGAATCTGGTATCAGGCCTTTCTGGGGAAATGCACTGAGTTCAGCCGAAAGAAAGGCCTATTGTTAGATGAGCCTTTAATTTCCCGCAGCTCTAGATGCCGCCTACGAGAGTTCATTTTATCCCTTAGGAAGGAACCAGGAGGGTGGCATCCCCTCCATTCCCAGCCTTGGTACCTGGTCCCCTTAAACTGGCTGTCATAATGTTATTTTGTTTTCCCCTCTCTTTCCACTATAGGGCCACATGCTCTGTGTCTTGTTTTTAAAACCCCAGTACTGGGCAGTGCAGAGGAGGCAGGGTGAAGAGTTCAAGGTTTCAGGTGGCACAGGGAACTGATTATCTTGCCCCAACCCTACAAGGCCATAAATCCCCACACGCTGCACAGGTTGAGTGGAAAGAACCACCATTTCCAGGTTCTGGCTCTTATCTCAGAAACAAAAAATCAAAACACCACTGAGTGCCCTTCCTTGCCTTCTTTTCTCCCCCCCTCCCCCATCAGTCCAGGTCGATTAATCCTTCAGAATTACAGGCTGGAAAACTCAGCTCTAGCAGTCAGCAAACAGGTCTCAACAGGGGCTGTGGATTTCAAACCGGAAACCCAACCTTCTGAGCCTGCTTAAACCCCTTTCCACCTGCCAGTCGGTGCCTGACAGACAGTGTTGTGGGCAGGGCGCCAAGAACACCCATGCTGGGAGGCCTTATGGGGCCCTGACATGATGAAGTGGAGCTGTGGGCCCTGTGGACCCATTACGCTCAATTACACCTTTCTCTCCAGCCGCCTAACCGATACAAAGACGGGGACCTGATTAAAAACCCCATCCCTTTCAAGCTCTTCCCATAATTTCGATCGACAACATTAAATGCTAATAGAAAAACATCTTATCTCTAATAAAACCAACGCCGACAGAAAGACGGATGCCAAATCCCAGCCATATGGCAGACACGATTCTGTGCCAGGCCATGTTCACAGCAGCGCGGCTCCGGCAGAGAGAGGACACTGAGAAGCTTGAGGACCTGCATTTAATAAATCACACTGCGCTGGCATCATCAGAATGTTCAGTTTGCAACAGGACCCGTGTCTCTTCTCGCTTGCAGACTTGGAAGTGTTTTCGGAGAGAGTCGCTTCCGGAAGCTGTTCTGATGCTTCGTTCTTTACCGTCCCCTGGGCCTCTGACGCCTCGTCACGCTGGATCCCTTTTCCCTTCATGTTTTCACGGGGCTCCTCCTGCCTGCACCCTCCTTGCCATCCTCCTCCGCGGCGGAGGCTTCGGCTGCTGCCTGGCTGGACTCAAAGGGGTCCTGGCAAGATTTGGGGGCCTCCCTCAAGGAGGTCAGGCCCAGCGTGGCTGTCCCCATCTCGTTTCTCTGAGCCTCCCCGGGCCCTGCTCTCCTGGCCCCTTCTGGTTCTGCCGTTGCCTGTGCCTCTGTCAGTTTCATGATTTCCCTTCCAAGCCTGTTTATTTCCTCTTCCTCCGACAGTACCTGGGGTAATGAAGGATGAAAGCGGTTGCATTGGTTCCCGTGGCTCTGGTTTGCTGGGGAGCTGACGGCGGGCCTTCCGGCACCCTCGGGTGTCGTCAGCGCCTCGGTGGCAGCAGGACTTTCATCTTGATCTTGCTTCTGAAGCTGCCCTGAAACAGACCCGGGAGAGCATCACACCTCTGGCAGGAAGTCAGCTCTCACTTCCTGCCTCCTCCCAGCCCCAGGCCCCCACCACAGGGGCTCTGAGATAGAAAATGCTGCTGGCAGGGACCATAGGACCCATGTTATAAAAGAAAGCCGCCACTCTGGTGACTGCTGTGTCATTCATGAAGGGAAAGGGAGCCCTCGGCCACGTCCATAACCCATCATTTCCGAGGGCTCGGTTATCTCCTGCTTTGTGCTCTAACCGTGGTTCTGTGTGCTGTTAAATATCTAAATTGAGGACAAAGGTTTTATGGATTCTGCAAGCAGGCAAGTCCAGGGATCTTTAGTAATGAAAAGAGGTGCTGGCTGCCTTCAGGGCAGGAAAGAGAAGAATTCACTCCCCACCCCTTTCTCCATCAGCACCTCATTCTTCAATGAGGCAGACTGATGTTACCTCAGTTCCAATAACATGTTCTGTGTAAAAGAGGCTTTAAGCTCCCTACACCTCCTAACGAAATTGTTCCACCCATACTGCTTCTCTAAATAACAGAAATTCTCGAGCTCAACTGGAAAGGGATGGGAGAGAATGGGGTCCTGAGAACTGGTACCTAGCCCCATTTTCCTACTCATTGCTTTGTGATCAGGAGATCTGGCTTCCTTTCCTCAGACACAGAATGAGGGGCAGGACTCTCTGATGTCCCTTCCAGACTGCAGGACTGAGACACACTTGGGGAGCAGCCTCTTAGCACCCAATCATGTGCGTTCAAGGCCAGACTCTGCAGTTCCCAGAAGTCAGGATTTTCTTAGGTCTCAGACCAAACAATTGTGAAATGCATGCAAGAGCCTCCCAGGGCTGATTTCCGGGGCTAGGGGCCTGGGGAACACTTCCTGGTACCTTAGTGGAGTCTTAACTGCGGCTGGCCTGGCATCAGAGACATGCAGGCTGACAGCTGGCACTTGGGGAAACCGGGGGAGAACTGAGGGTGGTTAGAAGGAGCTGACCTGTTGTTTAAATTTATTTATTTTGACAAAGAGTGAGCAAGGGTGGGGCAGAGAGAGAAATGGAGAGAGAGAATTCCAAGCAGGCTCCATGCTGTCAGCTCAGAGCCCAACTCAGGGCTCCAACTCACAAACTGTGATATCAAGACCTGAGCTGAAATCTAGAGTCCAAGTCTGACACTCAATCGACTGAGTCACCCAGATGCCCTGAGATTTGACCTGTTCTGACTTGCACTTTCCCGCTTCAAACCTTTGACTGGAGGCTTGCTGCTTTTGGCATAAATTTTCATTCCTTTCTCGTAGGTCTTTCACAAGAGCCTACCTGATGAGCTCCTGCGTCAGTCCACAGCCTCCATTCCCATGGTTCTTCCACTTCTATCCACTTTATCCAAGCACCTTTGGTTTCCTCCTCTCTCAAGTGAATCATACCGGCTCATGATTTTTAGGTGATTTTCTGGGCTGGGCTGAGTGCTCAGCGTTTTTACATGTTTATCTGATTCTAGAATGGAAGCAGGAGCCTCCTCTGACCTGTTCCAAGTGTGTAGCACATTATAAGCCCTCGAGAATGTTTACAAAAAGGTTCTCACTTTTCTTTTGTTCTTTTGACGGGAAGAAGTGTGCAAACCATTGTGTCTACAGCTCATTGAGTTTTCACACCATGAATGCACCCATGGAAGCAGCAGCCAAGACAAGAAGCAAACTATTGCCAACCCACTACAAACACTGCCTAGTCTGCTGCCTCCGTCCTGGTCAAGAGTGACCACTATCCTATGTCAGATGCCAAAGATGAGTTTTGCCTGGTCTCTGGAGTTCATATACCAAAATCGTACTGTATATGCTGGGTTGCATCTATATTGCTTTGTGTTTATGGAATCGATTCGTCTTACTGTCTATAGACTTGGTTCATTGGAAGGTACCATAAAATTCAACAAATACTTAAGTGTTGAATGAAAACAGGCAATTCACAAGGAAATACAAATGGATGGCAAACATAAGAAACAACAGCATCATACATCAATGAGATGGAATTTTTCATCTACTGGACTGGCAAACATTAAAAGCTTTGAGAAACCCCAGTGTTGCTGAGGATGTGGAAAAATGGTTACAATCATGTATTACTAAAGAGCATAAAAATGAGCAAAACTCTTTGACAGGGCACTGAGACTGTATCACAATCCTAAATACATTTCCCCTTTTGCTGAGTATTTCCATGATTAGGAATTTACCTATGGATACTAGCCCAAATATTTCAAGACATATGCCCCTAGATGCTCACCACGACATTGTTTTTTTATAGCAGAAACCTGGAAAGAATCTGATTCTGAGTGCCCATCAACAGGGGATTGTGTATGTGTATGTGTGTGTGTGTGTGTGTGTGTGTGTGTGTATTCCTGCTGAGCTGTAAAATTTTTTTCTAGTGGTATACACTAAAACTTGTAGGTGGCCTCTGGGTCAGAGCAGGAAACAAAGATGGAGGAAGGCTTTACATTTAATTGTGTACCTTTCTATGACATCTACCTTTTAAACAAGTGCTTGTATTGCTAGTTTAAAAAGGTAAGGTATGCAATGCCCAAGATTTTATCACAATTACCATCTCATCTTTCCTTTTCTGCATTAATTTGTAGACCTATGAGCCTATATCCACTGCTCCCATTTCCAAGCACTGCTTCACCACCCAGATCCTTTAATCTGCCTTGTATCCTCCCTACCAGCGAGCTCTAGCCACCAGATCCAACGTTCTTCTCTCAGTCCCCTCCTGTCTCTGTAGCATGTGTTTGCTGGCCACTTCTTCCTCTTAAGCTGTCTCTCCCTTCAGTTTCCAAAACACTGTATTCCTCTATTTCTCCAATCTAGTTCAGTGAGCATCCTATATCAGCTTCCCATGGCTGCTGTAACAAATTACTGCAAATTGGTGGCTTGAAAGAACACACATTTGTTCTTATAGTTCTGGAGCTCAGAAGTCTGAAATGGCTTTCACTGGGCCAGAACCAAAGCCACACTCCCTTGGAGGCTCTAGGGGAGAATCTATTCCTCGCTTCTTCCAGCTTCTGGTATCTGTCTGCACTCCTGGAGCTGCAACAGCATCTCCCTGATGTCTGTTCTGTGTGGTCACGCTGCCTTCTGTTCCTGTGTGCCTCAAGTCTCCTTCTGCCTCCCTCTTACGAGGAGACATGTGATTGCATTTAGGACCCACCTGGGTAATCCAGAATAATCACTCCATCTCAAGTGGGTAAATCAATCACACCTGCAGGTCCTTTTGTCATCCAAGAGAACATTTACAGGTTCCAGGAATCAGGACCTGAAATCTTTGAGGGCCATTATTCTGTCTACTAGGCAGGCCTCTTGGCTTCCTTTGTCCATCCTTATCTCCTTCTGGCCACTCTGAGTGAGCCTCTTTCAACTATGTGATCTGTCCCTTGTCTTCATTCACTCTCACCCACTGGCGTCTCATGACCTTAATCCTGCCCAGGAGTACAGTTCGCAAATCTCTACGGCCCTGGCCTCTTTCCGTTGGAGATACAGACCCAGGCTTCTAGCTGCCAACTGGATTCCCCACCTGGATGATCTGGAATTCCCTTCCCCTCCAAATCTCCCCCGAGTAGATGTCCTCCTGCCTGCCACATCAGTACTGGTTCATGATAGTATGGGCTTCAGACCCTGAAGCCATCAACAGTAGTGTATTTCCTTTTCCTACCCATCAACTGCCAAGTACTACTTAAGTCTCTCGGTGCTATGAACTGAATGTATCCTGTCTCCCACCCAAATTCATACATTGAGGCCCTAATCCTCTGTGATGTTTTTAGGAGATGGGGCTTTTGGAAGATAATTCATATTCAATGTGGTCATGAGAGTGAAGGGGCCCATGATGGGATTAGTGCCCTTTAAGATGAGTAAGAGACACCAGAGTTCTTGTTCTCTTCCTCTCCCCTTCCCTCTCCCTCTCTCCCTTCTTCTCTTTCCTCCCCCCCATCTATATCTATCTCTTCCTCCCCCCACCCTCCACCACTGAGGTCACAGCAAGAAAGTGGTTGTCCGTAAGTCAGGAAGAGGATCCTCACCAGTCACTGAACATGCCAGCACCTTGATCTTGGACTTCCCAGCCTCTAGAATTGTGGGAAATAAATATTTGTTATTCAGGACATTTCCCTGATAGACACTCTTAGTTTCTTGCATCTCGACTACCCCTCTCCTTTCCCAGAGGAGACTGTTCCCAGTCATGGTTTGATTTCTAAGGCTTCTCTTTAAAAATCACTACATCTGTATTTGCCCCAAATGTCAGCTGGATTTGACTTAACATCAGCCAATGAGCAGGTAAGCATTCAGAAAGCAAGTGCAAACCACTCCTGATATTTCATAAACCCGCACTCTGGCAGGTGATAGCTATGGGGTGACTGTGAGATTTATATGAATTTTTGAGGATTATTTACATCATTTAGAAGGACTGAGTATTCAAAAATGTATGTCTATTTACATGTAACCTAAAAATTCGAGAAGATCTAAAAAGTTTGTTACAACACAGCTTGGAATTTCTGTAACATGTAACTTATTATATGTGTTTTCCATTTTGAATTTAAGATAATGCATCAAGGTATTTGTTAATAGGAATAGTACATGTTTGAGCATCTGTTTATTTAATTGAATAGCTGAATGTGGTGGTGAGGAGTTATTAACCTAATCAAGTGTTTAAAAGTTTTAGGAAACGGGCTCCTGGGTGGCTCAGTCAGCTGAGTGTCCAACTTCGGATCAGGTCATGATCTCATAGTTTATGAGTTTAAGCCTCACATTGGGCTCATTGCTATCTAGGTGGAGTCTATTTCAGATCCCCCCTCCCCCTCTCACCAATCTGCCCTTCCCCTGTGCTCTCTCAAAAATACATAAAATTTAAAAAAATTTAAAAAATAATAAAAGTCTTAGGAAACTTAAAAATGGCTGATCCCTGGTAAAAGCTCTGAGAAACTCCAGAAGAGATGAAATATTTGTGAGCTTGGACGCACCATAAGTCTCACAGGAAACCGAGATGAAGGAGGGATGAAGAAAGAGAGTGGCAGACGGATGTGATCACTGTGATGCTTGGCAGACTAGAGTCATGGGGGAACCAATGCAATATTGACAATGGTCTCCATGCCCCAAGCCTCATGCCTCTAGTTCTTTTGTACAAATTTGTGTCTCACATTCAGAAGAAGTCATTTCCTTTCTCTTTAGCTCTTTTGATGTCCACAAAGTTCCAGGGACAGAACCAAATCTACTTTAGACTTTCTAAAGCCTGTATTTAGTCTCAGACAGCTATGTATTACTGTCCTAGGAACTCACTGACCTCAGCAAGTATTGTATCTGAAAATGAGGCCATGACTTATGCTTACGATGAAATTCATGAATATATAAATGAGTGAATAGAGCAAGCCTTGATTTTTTTTTTTTTTTTTTTTTTTTTTAGAAAATAACTATTCAGATCTGCTCAGCTAGGATAATGTACGTTCATTCCTAACAGGGTTTTTTGTTTTTTGGGGGTTTTGTTTGTTTGTTTGTTTGTTCGTTTTTACTTCCTGTCTCTTTCTGCTCTCATTCAGTCAATAGATGGACCTTCCCTAAAGCTTTGCTACTCAAAGTGGGGTCCATGAAGCAGCAGAGACACCACAGCCTGGGAGTTTGTCAGACATGTAGGATCTCAGGCTTGGCCCACACCTCCTGGTTCAGAACCTGCATTTAAACCAGATTCCAGGTGATCTGGGTGCACGTTGCAGTGCAAGAAGCCCTAAGAGCCTTAACACAGATCTGACCATGCCTGTCCCCCATTCCAAATCCTTCAAAGGCTGCCACTGTCTTTGCAGCACAGCCCAGGTTCTTAGCCTGACATTCAAGGCCTCTGATGACTTAATGTCCATCTACCTTTCTACCTGACATCCCAACTCTTGCTCCTGTAGCCCTACATCCCGGCCACACCTGAGCCTTCATGGCATCCCAGCCCTGCCCTCTGGGCCCTTGCTTTGGTGGCGAATTCTGCCATAGCCAACACTCCCTGACCTATCCAGATGGCTTCGAGCTCTACCTCTGCCTCCATGACAAAGGCTGTTTGGTTAAATCCAGGCGGAAGTACTCTCCACAGTGCCCTCATCTCCCCAAAGCGGTGTCTATGCCTCCAAGGGAACTTTGTATTTTTTACTTTTTTACCCCTAACTTGTTCCTTCTGTATAACTAGCTTATAAAAAAAATCGCCTAAAGTATAAAGTCTTACCTGATTGATTTTGAAACTTTGCTAATGTTTTTTTAAATTAATATTCATTTACTTTTGAGAGAGAGAGAGAAGGGGGGGCGGTAGGGTCAGAGAGAGGGAGGCAAGAATCCAAAGCAGCTCCGGACTCTGAGCTTTCAGCACAGGGTCCAATGTGGGGCTTGAACCCATGAACTGCAAGATCAGGACCTGAGCCAAAGTTGGATGCTTAACTGACTGAGCCACTCAGGAGCCTCAAACTTTGCCTATGTTCTATAGTGGGGACTCAACAAATAGCTGATTAAACGTTTGAATCTGTGGACATATATATGAATAAATGAATATATTAGCACATATATGTAAATGCTACACATAAATAAAGGAAAACAATCCTTGAATTTAGGGTATTTGTTCCAGGCTGTACTCAGGTTGCTACCACCCTGAAAATTTGTAAAATAGCGCTCTCAGAAAAAAAGATCTCTAACTCACACAAACATTTAGTGACAACCGAGGTAGCTCAGGGAAGCAATAGCATAATTTTCGTACTAACAAAAGAAAAATTTTTACAGTAGCTGTATGGGGTTATGGGAAACACTGAGTCAAAACGAGCAAGTTTCCTGCATTGTGCAAGAAGCTGTTTTCAAAAGGAGTAAATTACGGTCTTTTCTGCAGTGAAAATTTTCACCAACGTGAGATGAATAAACTCCTTCTGGAAATTACTCTTATGAAATTACTTCTTCCTGGACACTTAATAGTATATTCTGGTGTCCCTGAAAAATTAATTAACCTTCCCCGTAACAACCTAACCCCTAAACCATCTGCGGTGTTTTTACTGTGGGTCGGGTTAATCTTCTCTACCTTAATTTACATCTAAGTGAGGGTGGTCTAAATTACACGGGGCCTTTTGGTCACCGGTACTTTGCCTTGTGCCATTTCTTTAGATGACATTCTGCTCCTGTCCAAACGCATGAATCTTTTAAAATGGCAAACCTCTGAGATTACCAGGGAGAACTTCTCAACCTTTTTTTGGCCGGGGGAGGTGGCAGGGAGCCACACTGCTGTCATCCTTAGAGGTCAAACCACAGCTGTAAGCAGGGAACAGACCAAGCTGTGGTCTACTGTTTGGTCGGTCAGGAACTGCTTTTTTTTTTTCCCTCCTGAGAAAGTCTGGATTTTCAGAACCTCAGAACCATAAAAATATAGGGGCCAGGTTCCATGTAGGATTAGATTATGGGTCGCCAGCAAGATTTTTCAATCCTCTCCTCCCTTTGGTTATCCAAAAGATATCTAAAAAGTATGCAAGAGCCATTGTCAGGAGACAAAGAAAAGTTCCCGAGGATGCCACGAAGGTTCATTTGTATGACTAGGACCTCTGCTCCTTGCTGGAGGCGTGGAATCTGCCCTGAACCCTGTGATGCTGGAATGTTAACTCCTAAGCTATTAGAGTTTTGGTTTTCCCTTGAGAACAGACACGTAGCATTGCCCTTTTCATAAAAGAATGATTTTTGAACTAGCACAGCATGGGAAAATATTATTAGAAAATAATAGCAATTATTCTGTGATGTTTTAGCACACAGCATTAGTATCATTAATCCTTCCTAATAACAAAACATGTATCGATAG
Organism: Suricata suricatta; assembly: GCF_006229205.1. Lineage (NCBI taxonomy): Eukaryota > Metazoa > Chordata > Mammalia > Carnivora > Herpestidae > Suricata > Suricata suricatta. The sequence continues at coordinate 175,278,465 of NC_043700.1, read as the reverse complement.
TGATGAGGCAATTGACTGATAGAATTGCTTTATGATATCAATAGTAAGGGAAGAAAAAAATATTTTCTCAAAAAGATGAAGACGTAATAGCTTTTTGCAGAAAGGTGTTAGTCTCCTAAAAAACACGTCACCCTCCCCCATTGGACCAAAGGAGACATTCGTCTTCTTTTGTTAACTGCTCTCCGATGGGCTTTGTCCTCCCAAGTGTGGGCTTCTTTCAGTTGGAATTAATCAGAGATGCGGCGGTGATGAGGCCTGCTCAGATGGTGACAGCCGCTGCGTAAATGCGTCCTTGTTCCCACCGCCCTGGTGACGGACAGGGTTGGAACAATGCGAGGTAATGATGGAACTCTGGAAGCTGTCACTTTGAATCAGGCCATTACTTATGCTACCCTTGTAAAAACCAAGTCAGTCAGCTTCATGTTCCATTTCCGTTTAGCAGGCCTGGGCCCACCCAGTGGCTAACCAAGCTCAGAGCAGACAGACGGCTTCGATCTCCACAGGGACACTGGATGCCAGCATGGGATGGGATGATCATCAGCCAAGGCATGCTCCAGACTGCACAGTGGACCGTGGTGTTACAGGCCAGAGGTGCAAAGAGCCACATGCTGCTGGCTGCAAAGATCCGGCCTTGCTTTCTGGCCAGTATGAAACCCACCTGAGTTGGGGATTCTCTCCAAGAACTCTCCCTGGGTTTGCTTGGGGATCCTCTTTGTTGAAATGCCAGATCTGTCCTATTCTTACCATTCCATGCACTAGTATGGGAATTTGAGACAAGCTTCAAAATACAGCTGCCTTGCTGCGCCCGGCTCCGATTAGCAGAACAGCTGGTCTGACCCAAAGATTCGTGATGAATAATACATAGTAGTTGCTTTCAGCTCAGTGTTTTGGGTGCTTTGTTACACAGTGGTAGCAACTGTTTCAAACTGGCTAGTACACTTTGATAAAAGCACAGTTTTTATGTCAGATAATCATCAGGTTAGGAAGACAGGGTAGGCCAGTTTGCGGGGTTCTGATTTTAAGTGGAAGACAGACAGGAGCCACCAAAGATTTCTGAGCAGGGTGCACAGGTGTTGGAGAGCAGTGCTCTGGAAGCTTTACCCTACAGTAGCAGGAGGGAGGATGGGAAATAAGTAGGGAGGGTCTAGAAGACAGCGAACCTGGGAAGGAAGCCCTGTGCGGGAAGTCAAGAGGGTTGAGCCAAGCCAGAGGCTCGAGAAGCTCTGATGAAGAATGGCCACAGACCAGATGTGGATGAGGAAGGAAAGCCGACAGGGGTCGATGCCGACTCCAGAGGTAGCTGGATAGCTGGGAGGGTGACAACAAAACAGGAGAAAGTGTGGAGAGCTGGTGATGTCATACTTGAGACTATTTAAGTGGTAAGGTTTGCACTTTGGGAAATAAGGGACTATACCTCTGCAGAAGGGACCCAGTGGGAAAACATATTTGGAGAATATTTTCATAGCAGTGATGGGCACAGGCATGACTCAGAGCAAGAGGAGACGGAGAGAAAATGTGGAAATCGAGGGAAGACCCTTGGCTCCTGCATGCTGGGTATATGAGTTACGTGCTGCTGTGCCCCATGTTAACTCCAGACTGCGCAGCAGGAGACTCAGGGGCCCAGGAGCAAGTGGCCTGGGTGGCTCTTGCTGGTGGTCTCTCATGACGTTGTCATCAAAATGTTAGTGAGGGTTGTTGTCATTGGAACGCTTGACGGGGGCTGCAGAACCTGCTCCCAAGATGGTGCACCCCTGTGGCTGGTGGCCGGGGTGCCTCAGTGCCAGACCGCATGGACAGCACGTAGGGCTGCTTGGGTACCCACAAGACATGGCAGCCGCTTCCTCCAGGGAGGCTGACCCGAGACGGAGAGAGCAAGGAGGACCCCACAGGTCTTTTATGACCTAGACTAGGAAGTCACGCAAGGTCACTTGTGCTTGTATTCTATTAGTCACCCAGATTAACCCGGATATGATATGGAGAAGAATATGCAAAGGCATGAAAAGCAGGACGTGGGGATCACTGGGGGCTATCTTGGAAGCTGGCAGTCACACTAAGGTTAAAAAAAGAAGACAAACAAAACTTGGAAAGATATGAAGGACAGATAGTTTAGCTGGGGAAACAAGACGGCCACGTGGGAAGACAGCTGCATCTCACACTTGTAGGCTCCTCTGGCACCCTCAATGGTGCCTTCAAAACACTCTGCCTCAGGAAAAGGGTCTCTGGTAGAGAAGAAGCTTTTACTCTCCATTTAAATGATTCTGTGCCAGACAATGGGCCAAGATTTCCCTGAGGTTGGCACCATCATCTCACCATTTTATAGGTAAGGAGGCAGGCAGAGGTTAACAGCCCAACTTCTCAGAGCCAACACAATGTGGGGTTGGAATATGAGCCTGAGCTGTTCATATCCTGAGCCCCTTCTCTTAACCTCAACGCCACTGTGCTGAGTCCAGAGGCCTGCGTTCCTCTGCCGGAAGCTCCAAACAAGACAAACCCATACAAGCAACAAGAGGAAATGGGAGGAACGACCCCACGGTGCCACAGAAGCTGTCAGAAGGGGAAGAACTGACGCCCACTGAGCCCCTCCTCTGTGCCAGGCACACGTCAGGGAGACACAGAGAAATCAAGGTGTGCTTACTGACCGTCCTTGGAATTCGCTTTGTTCTCAGCGGGCTGCTCGATGAACTTCAGCAGGGGAGATCTTGACCTTTGTATGGTGGGAACAGCGGGGTCGCTGAACAGTATGGTGTCCTTGCCCCCTGTCACGGAAAAAGGGAAAATTGTCACAGCATGTCACCAGTGCAGTGATGGGTACATTCACCTCACACAATGGACTAGCTGTTTAGGTGAACAAGGCACCATCTTTAATCACAGGTCATGCGTGGAAGGGAAATGGCAAGTAGGTCCCTTCTGTAGCATGAGGATCAGGCAGGGAGGTCCAGGGCCAGCTGTCTAATGGTCCTGAGAGTCTGCTGGGACATGATTACCAACAAATGTCACCATGTGTTATGTTGGCCACAAACCGAATGGCTTTGATCTGGGAGATATGAGAGAATGGATAACCAGTGTTCGGGACCACGCTACAGGGTTTGTGTTCTGGACTCTGTCACTCGCTAGCTGGCTGACTTTGGGCAAGCGACTTAAGCCTCAGAGCCTTCCTCTGTAAAATGAGGAAGAACCCACCTCACTGGGTAGTTGTGATGGAATGAATTGATTCGTGTAAAGCACTTAAGCATTTCATCAGCACTCACTGAATGCCACATATTGAAATTATTACTTTACAGTGTAGACAGCTATATACACCCTATACACTTACCCTATACTTGCCATATACACTATATTGGACTTAATTCAATTTGGTCATTTAGACTGAGTACTAACTCTGTCACACGGAAGGTAGTATCAGGTCCGCCAAATTATCACAGCTAAACTTTCACTTAGAACTTCTAGTTCCATACTGGCAAACCCTTTCATCTATTATGAACTTCTCAGATGAAATCCCTAAGTGGATAGAGAAAGTTTGAGGAAATGAAGACCATTACAACTCTATTGTTGAGGCCATGGCAAGTTCTGGAAGGTAGGAGCAAGGAAGTGTGGCTTTGAAACAGGAGCACGATGAGCAGACACACACAGACACAAAACACGTAGACATAAAGGGATGTGGCCCAGAGGTCAGGAGGGCACACCAAGCAAGATTTGATCCCAGACTTCTGTCCACAAGATCTTGTGATTCCCTCAGTGGGAACTGCAGTGCCACAAATGGAAACTCCAGGGCTAAGCCTGTGGCCAATGCTCCAGCTTAGCAGTCCAATTTTGAGCAAGACCTTTCCTAAAGCCAAGCCACTCTCTGGGGCTTGCATCAGGGGCCCTAAGCTCTGTGATTTTACTCTGCTTCAGGTTCAGCAGATCTAGAACGGTATTTCTGTAAAGACATTCCCTCCTTTGGAGAACCCACTGAGTCTTGGACTGTACCTCTGAGCCTCCAGTTTGTTGACAGTAATATCTGTATTCCAAGACTGTAATAGAGAGTCCAGCATATGGTAGGTGCTTAATAAATGGCCGATAAGTGTCTGGATAAATGGGTGATGGGTTCTTGGGACCTCTGATATCTTGGTGGGCACAGGTGCTTGCTGCCGCCTCAGGCAGATGGCACAAGTTGTTAGTGGCCACAGCACTCTGCTTTCCACTGAGGGTCATTCCAGAAGAACACAAATGTGCTAGAAGCTAATCCTGAAGCTCTCCACCAGCACAGCTAGTGTCCTATGTGGGAAAACCTCCAAACTTTTCAGGCACACAGTCTGAAGAAGTGTCCCAAAGAGGACTGTAGATCTACAGGTTGGGATATTATTATCAAGATGCTCTCAGATGAAATAAACACAATCAGGTCTCCCATTGGGCTGCAAACAACTGATCTGGGAACTCTCTGAGGAAGTAATGGTTCCTGTGAACCCATGGCAGATGCCTCAGGGTGACCTCTTGTTTCTCTTCATCAACGCAACCGCTGGCGTCTTCACGTCAGGAGCAGGACTGTATCTCTTGAGCTGTCTTTCTCTAGCATGTAGACCAGTTCTTATTGCAGGAAGAGACACGCTCTACCACTCTGTGTCCCAACCAGTCTCCCAAGTCCCCCTCGGCCCTGGTGGCCGAAGAATCAGAATTATGGACAGAGCTGGGAGCTGGCAGCCAAGTGACTAAGGTGGTCTGAGGGAGGCCCTCAGCCCCTGCTGTCACGAGGAATTCTCTAGGGTGCAAGGCCTCCGTGGTCCTCTCCAGCCACAGAACATCATGCTTTCCATAGTGGCTCCTCAAAAATGTGGAGCCAGCACCATTAAACCTCTCCAAGAGTCTGAGCAACAAGCGCTGGCAAAGGGAAACTGAGGCCATCACTCTCCATGGCCAACCAAGGCAGGGGTTGGGGAGAAGATAAATATTTCCTGAAATGCCTGTCTAGAGAGATCAATTCCTAATCTGAAGGCAAAATGCCAAGAATTTGTCATTCTTGCAGTGTTTGAAGGATTCAAATGCTTATTAGAAGGCAGTCCTATCATTTTTTAAGTCTGGATTCCATCTATGCTAATGAATGTGAGCTCTAATTTGATGGTCTGCTGTCTCATTGTTTCATTTGGGCGCCTCTACCTGGAGGAGGAGGGGTGAGGCGAGGTGGCCCACAAGGACTCAAGCTGCAGGCAGTGTGCAAGGCCACACAGGCACCTCCATTCACTGGGTGTGATCGTCTGGAAGCTCTCCTGATTCCCTGTAGCACAGCATCCCTCTTTTCCTTCTCCAAAATATGCCAAGTACTTTCAAAATGCACATTTTCCTCCTCATGCTGATGCTTAGAGTGGAGAAGAGGGAAGTAAAATGAAAAATTCAAGGAGCCAGGCTCCACTCTTGCCAGGTTTTTTCTGGCTTTCAGTGTTTCTTTTTAGAGCAAGAGCTCATCCAGGAAACATCCCCTCGGAACCCCCAAGCACCCCACTCTCCCTGTAGAGGCCAGCATAAAGCTGGAGGGCTGAGGCTGGGGGTGTCATTCTCTCCTGGGGGATCAGATCAGCACCCCCTCCCTCCTGCAGGAGCCCCAGGCCTTTCCACCTCTCAGGAACTGATGGAACACTCTGGAATACTCACTCTCTGCTACCCAGATCATTTCTCCATGCAGGCTGTGACATTTGTCAAACTTGCCTACTTCCCAGCAAGATCACCAGTGTTCCCCAATTCTATCAAACAACATCAAGAACTGCATCTTGTTGGCTGAGAGAGTGAGGAGGGAAAGAGAAGAGACTCAAAGAAAACCCGTTGCATGCTCAAAGTCCAATGGAGATTCTGGCATGGAGTGACATGGAAGTCACCACTGCCTTTCAGAGATTCCAGGCAGACTGTTCTGGCTCTGAACGTCTCTTCTCTGATCCACTGTGCTTTGCAATCCAGTCCCCAGGTGATCTGATTCACCCATTCTTCTCTTCTCTGAAATGCAGGTCCTCAGGTGGAAACACCCGAGTTCTAATACCAGCCTCGGCAGCTTTAGGAATCCTGTAATTTCCTGAGCCTTTGTTTTTTTCATCTAAAATGGAGAGGATTGAACTAGATCAGGAAAGGGGAAAGGTTTTCTCTCACATGTCAACTTGAACAAAGAGGTGGCTTCCTGGAAAACCAGTGTGGACATCTGTTCTGAAGGCCACATACGAGATCAGTATGGAAAAGCCATGTGATCGATTAGTAATGTCTTGCACTGGGATGGGAATGGGTGTTTTCTAACATACACCAAGTATTTGCCATCCTTAAACACTTTGCTCTCAGCTGTCCTTCCAGGTCTGACATTTGAAAACTCTTCACATTGTTCACTCACACTAATACATTTATCACTCAGCACTTAGTTTATATATCATTGTGTGCTTTCTTCTCATTGCTAGATGCATATGCATTTGCTTCCCTAATGGGACTATGGATTCTTGGAGGGGACAGGGGGCATGTCTAGAATGCCCCATACAGAATTGAATTCACAAAGGTGATGCTTAAAAAGGTATCAACATGCTGATGGGCTGATCTATTAGAGAAGACACTGATCCTTTCAAGATGCTAGTAAATAAGACAGAGCTGGCAATTCTCTGAAACTACTGGGACTCAGTCCCCACCAAATGGTTGAAACACTGATATGGTTTCTCCCCAGAGAGAGGAAGAGGAAGAAGAAAAGGAAAAAGTGGAAGAGAAAGAGGTGGAGAAGAAGAAAGGAAGAGAAGGGGGTGGAGGAAGAGGAGAGAGGGAGGAAGGGAGGTGGAGAATGACCCTTGCTCCACTCTTCAGTGTGTTAAATGCGGACCACCAATGCTGAGAAGATGAAGGGCGCTGATTGGATTTATACTGCAAGAAGCCCTTCCCCTACTATTTCTCACCAACTTTTAGAAATGATGGGTGCGCCTGGGTGGCTCAGTCGGTTAAGCCTCCGACTTCGGCTCAGGTCATGATCTCACGCTTTGTGAGTTTGAGCCCCGCACTGGGCTCTGTGCTGACAGCTCAGAGCCTGGAGCCTGTTTCAGATTCTGTGTCTCTCCCTCTCTCTGCCCCTCCCATGCTCATGCTCTTTCTCTGTCTCTCAATAATAAATAAAAATTTTAAAAAAGAAGTGATGGCAAACTGTGTCTCATGATAACATCCTGCCTAAGTGTACCAGAGCAACCTCTTTCCCCTACATTAAACAGTATCAGATATGGGGAATCCCCACTTTTTCCCCCCAGTCCTCTCACTTTGTGTCTATGTGGGGGCTAGATATTAGAGCGAACATGGTCGTGGCATAAAATCCATTTAGCTGGGTCCCCCAAAGCTAATTTCACCATTCAATATTTGCTTTGTACTAATTGAATTCTCTATTTCAATGGACGGTTCTAATCAGAAAAGTGCAATGATACATAGAAAATGCATTCCTATTTATTTACATGCAGGGATGTTATTAATGCATTGCTGATACTAGCTACAAACACAGATATTTTAAATAGAACATACTCCCGAATCCTACTGAAACATTGTAGCTCAGGCCTTCAGGCAGCAAAAAGGAGGAAAGAAAGAATTGTTAATGCATAATATAGCCATTCTGACCCAGACCAAACAACACCAGAGAGAGAACATTCTCGGCATTCCTTTACTTATTCAACGTCCATCTTTTTACATAAATTGTAGAAATAAAACATTGTGAAATTTCACTAAATCATTTGGGAAAAAAAACCAAAACTCTAGTACAGGCACAGAAATAGCAATCTGACTGCACAAAATATACGATAAATTTGCCTGTGTTGAAATTCAATGCAATGAAAGAAAGGCCTTCAAAGAAGATAAGGTTTTAACTGCATCAAAAGGTTCTTGTGCAAAATGGATCATTCAAATCCCCTGGATGGCACTTGCCACTAATTAGTTCTGTTAGGTCTTTTGACATCAAGTTCAAGGAATCTCTGCTAAAAATTCCAATTTATGAAACGCACTTGCAGACAACCTCAGGCAGCTATTCAGATTTACATTAAGAAAACGTGTTGTTGCCCAAGTCCCTATAGCAATTTTCATTTCTCATACATCCCGGGAAGCAACTGATATGATTCAAGGGTAGAGGAGGCTGGTTTGTGCGGAAAGGTTAAGTAACTAAAAATACGTGTACGACGTTGCTTCCAGGGAAAGAGGAGGTGGTGGAAAATGATAAATACAAGTTTCTGGAGAGTTTAAAGAAAAGGGGAATCGCTGATGGGGGTCTCACGAAGGGGGTATTTTGCTAAGACAAACAGGATAAATACAGCTAATTAAAGTGAAACATCAGAGTTTCCTCGTGGAGAGCACAATTGTGGAGAAAGGATCTCCAAAGGAAATTTTTATTTTTAAGCTGCACAAAAAATGGGATAGGGGAAGAGACGGGAAGAAAGCTGTATAGTGCATTGGGTTAGGACAACTGTTAGTTCTTACATGCATTTTTAGGAATAATAAATAAAACAAACTTTTGTCCATTTTTAGATGCACTTTTAGGATTGATGATTAAGTTGTACACATCATTGTACATTCTTATATTCATTTTAGGGATCATACTTAAAATGAACAAATCTCGGGGGGCCTGAGTGGCTCAATTGGTTAAGCACCCGACTCTTGGCTTCCGTTCCGGTCATGATCTCAGTTTGTGAGATGGAGCCCTGTGTCAGGCTCTGCACTGACAGTGTGGAACCTGCTTGGGATTCTCCATCTCCTGCTCTCTCTGCCCTTCCCCTGCTTGCTCTCATGTGCGCGCTCTCTCTCTCAAAATAAATAAGCTTAAAAAAACATAAAATGAATAAATCTTTATAAGATACCCATGGGTAAAAAAAAAAATGAAACAATTTACTATATTCACAAAGGCAAAAAAACAAAGCATACACAGACACATACAATGGCAACTTATGAATTTAGGTTAGCAAAACTTTATAGTTCCATAGATGGGAACTTGCATATTTATTGAGTTTTTCTGCTTTTTTTTCCAAAATTGATGGCTTCGAAGTTTAAAGCACTTATAGATTTCTCCACAATGATCTCCATATAAAAGGATGTTTAAAAAGTAGAATCTTCTTTGCAAATTATGTGAGGGCTTGCTTTAAAAAAAAAAGAATTTTCATAAAGATTTGCTTACCTGGAAGACTCCACAAACCAGAAACTTCCAGCGTTCTTAACTTTTTCTCCAATTCAGCCACCCGATTCCCTAGGATTCTGGAGAATGGGAGAAAATGGCAACAGACAGATTAATGAGCACCTTATCAGCTCTCAGCTCTGTGAGCAAGGTACCTGGGTCCCTCCTAGTGCCTGGATAGAAAATGTTTTGAGATTTAAGGTATATGCAAAAGACGTGTGTGTGTGTGTGTGTGTGTGTGTGTGAAGAATATGTATTACATACATACGCACTCTATTGAAAGTACATATGAAAACATAAAATGAGTGATTAAAAAATACTAAAATGTTGCCATTTAAGTGAGTCCTCTTGCACGTAGGTAGTTTCCCTGGGAAGCTAAACAATTATTTCATCATTGTCCAGATGTTTTTTTTTAAACACAATTTCTATATGGGAATTTCTCATTGCTAAAGATTACAACTCATTGTGAATACCCTTAGTAGTATCACACCGGATTCTTTGAGCATGGATCTGAGTTCTGGAAACAACCAAGTCTAACAAATAAGATGGTTAAACATGTTGGTAAAGTTGCTTTGAATCAATAAAACAATACGATCTGCCTTCTTATACCTAACCCACACCTTACTGATAACCTTATTCTCGATATCTAGCATAATGCCTGGTTGATGGTAGATGTTTGATACACATTTGATTGCATAAAATGCTTTCCTTTTTTTCAAGGCTTATAATTATCTATGGAAGGAATTAGGAAACAGGCATTTCAAAAGGACGGGAATTTCAAAGATTCTGTAATTGCAGAATCACTAGAATAATTACTTATATTGTTTTCCAAGGTGACCATCCTGGCTCACTGTGAATGTATGTTCTGGAGGCCAGATTTTGTTTACATGCAAGGAAAGACATAAACGTGGGCATATATTTCCCGTTTCACTCTACGCAAAATTAAATATAGTTGGGAAATGATTTCATAGTCATCTAAAACTTCAATCACTTCCCATTGGCCTGGAAATTGAAAAATCAGTCTTCATATTATTTGGGGGATTTTCTCGGCACTGCTGTGCTAAAATGATGCAGAAATCACCTTCATAGCAAAGTTTCGATTCCTTTCAGCAGGAGAAATCAGAATGCCAGAATTGTTCTCCGACCTCTCTTTATATTCCACAGATAGCTGCACCCACCCACATACACACGGAGACATGAATATGTATATATCTGCACATATATATGGCTTTGAATCCATCTTTATTTTACCTGAATTGACTTGCAGCATCTTAATTAATATTCCCTTTGGGTCCACAGAAAACTCTGACGTTACTATATGTGGTTTTCTTTACCTAGGTACCTGGAGCTTTCCTTCTTTTCCTTAAGTCTTAAATTCTGCATAGTCTTTATCAATTACTTTCAATTCTCACCCTATTTGTTGGGTCTATTCTGCTTTCATGTCACTGACCCTTCAATAAACACCATTCTTCATAATCGCGCTTTCAATATTTTGCTCAGACCTTCTGATCCAAGCTCCCTTTTCACCAGCTGATGGGTTTGAGATGCAATCAGGTAGAGTTCAAGTTGATGCCTGTTTCTTAACGAGATCAGATCATCTGTATGTGGCTGCCTCTTGGAAACAAAAGATAAGGCTTAACTCTTCTGTGTACACTGAAGGATGCAATCAGAGCCACGTTTGAAGGCGTGGTGAAGAGACAGTGGGTTCTTTTTTTATAGATGTTTCCGGATAACACAGACCTGTCCCTCAGAAATGGACTGAGGTGAATTTGCTGGTGTCCCCTACTTTGAGGGACCCTGCCCGTTTGTCAGCAGTGACTGTTCTCTTTGGCCTGACACAGGCATCTGATATAGAGCTGGAGGTAATAAAATGGCCCAAATGGAAACCGTGCTAGCAGTAATAGTGCCAATAACATCATCAATAACAATAGCAACCACACTACTGTTAACATGAACAGCAAAACTAATCTTTCCTGAGTCCTGGGTATGAGTCAGAGCCCGTGCCGAACACCTATTGAACTTGCATGATCTCATCTGACCTGACAAAAACCCTGCAGTGTACATTTGTGTTTTACACATGTTGAACCTAAGGACAGAGAGATTAAGCCACCTGCCCAAGAACACACAGGTTATCTCCAAGGTATATCTTTCCAGCCCCCAGTGATCTCATGCAGCCCGCTCCACTACTCCCATCAGGAAATAGAGGTGCAGAAGTTAGTTAACGTGACCAAAAGCAGAAGCAGGAATCAGCTGGTAATGAATCTAGATTTGAATACATAACTCAGTTTGCCACCAAAGTGCAGGTTCTTAACCAACACCTAATAAGGGCACTTTAAAACAAGCATTCTTGTGTCTGGAACTAGTTCTCTTTAAAAACTGTTCACAGGGCACCTGGGTGGCTCAGTTGGTTAAGCGTCTGACTCTTGGTCTCAGCTTAGGTCAAGATCTCATGGATGGTGCTAATAACATGGAGCCTGCTTGGGATTCTCTGTCTCCTCTCTCTGCCCATCTCTCTCTCTCTCTCTCTCTCTCTCTCTCTCTCTCTCTCTCTCAAAAATAAATAAATAAACATTAAGAAAACAAATCTTAAAAACTGTTCATAATTCAAATATGGATGGAGCTGGCCTGACCCGAACAATATAACCTAAGATTCCTCAAATGACAAAAAGGCTCTTCCTGATTGGCTTCACGCTTCAGGGGTCTGCTCACCGTGGTGTGGGGCAGCCTAGGGGGAGAGGTGGCAGTATGCATAGATGAAGACAGTAAAAGTAGAACAGGGTCCCCTGAATTCCATTAGACCAATTCAACACACAATTATTGAGGCTGTAGGGGATAATGAAGAGAAGTAGCCTGTGTCCCTATATTTGAGGAACTAAAAGTCTGGTGGGAGACGGACGTGTGCACCCAGAGACACACACGTACAGAGTCTGCTGAAGATCTGAATAACATTTATTATTAATCACTTATTCTCTCCCAGGTGTGGCTCTAAGCACTTGTACAGCTGCTACCTCCCCTAGCCCTTTGCAGAGGCCAGTGAGGCAGTTCGTAATATGTTTAGTTTGTATGTGAGGGAACTGAGATTCAGAGAGCTCAACCAACTTTCCCAGGGTGACAGAGCTGGCAAGGGGAAGGTCCGGAATTGGAACGTGGCCCTGAAGGTGCACAAGTACTTATGTGGAACTGCAGACAAGAAGTGGAGTCAATGAAGGATGGATCTGGAGTGGTGGTTTTGAGACCCAGCTCATGAATGATCTTGCTGCCACATAGAGAATGGTGAGACTTTTATACAACGCTGACAGTGAGATATTTGGACGGTTTTAAGCAGAGAAGCAGCATAATGAAGTTTAGGGAAAGCATTCTTGAGGCAGAGTTGAGAATGGACTGGAATGAGTATGAGTAGGAGCAGAAAGACCAGACGGAAGGGTGTTGTTCAAGACAGCGATGGTGGGGGCCCAAACAAGCCAGTGGGGATGTGAGAAGTCAACGGAAGGATAGGATGGGGGAGGGGTGAAACCCAGAGTCAAGAGATGGGGTTGAGAGAGGCAGGCTAGGAGGAACTGGAGGCAGTGAACACTATGACTCTTCAAGTAGTTTAGCAGGGAATCCCGGAGACAGCTAAGGCAGTAGCTTGAGGCCTAAATGGGTTTGAGAGAGGTAGGTTTGTTGTTGTTGTTGTTTTTGTAGGATAGGAGAGATTTTAAAATAAGGTTTTTATTTAGCTATGGTTTGTTTTAGGAGGGATTTCAGAAAATGTTTACCTAGTAATTTAGTAAATTCCCCAAGACACCAGGCCTCTAGACAGATTTTCAGTAGTAGTTTCCGATAGTAACAACACCATAGGGGGTCGGCAAAGACCAGACGAGCTCAGGAGCGGACCACCACCGTGCATCTGCTCTTGCTCTCCAGACAACACAGGGAACAGAAATCCCTCAGTGAGGGTCCCTGGGGAGAGCCTGGTCCAAAGAGGAAGAAGGGACTGTGGCTCTACACACACTTGGAGATAACCCTGCCCTCCCACCACAGGTAACCTTTTGAATCTCTACTCTGAGCCATGAGAGCTCACGCTGCTGCCAGTATCTTGAACCTCCAGGCTACTTGCCGCTGGCCAGGGAAGGGGAAGAGCAGTGAACAGTTAGCACAGCAGGAAGGGGAGTGAGCGCCCAGCACGTCCTCATGTCTTCACCACCACCACCACCACCAGCACCCGACCACTGGCAAAGCGTTGACCGGAAAACTAAATGTGGTGTTCAGGAAAACGGGACTTCAACACCTGCCCCTTCTACCCCTGCTTTGCTACCTGTTGATAGGTCACATCACCCTCATCCCTTCTGTAGCAACAGCCAGACAACTGCCAGCTCTTTGGTGATAAGAACCCCTAGCAAAATTGGATTCATCAGTTCTTCAAGATGGCGCCCACTGGGCCTTCTCAAGGTGGGGGGAATTGTCAGGCAGTGGGAAGCCAGTAGGGGGAGCACATGCTTACAGAACAGACACCTTTCTTCTCACAATGCTCCACCACACAAAACTATTTTCTTATTTTAGTTACAAAAGGCTCAATCAAGGGGGATGACGGTAGGCAGACCAAATTCGGATTCTAGTTCTTGTTCCCACTCCATTTGCTATATAATTAGCTCTTTTACATGCCCCCAAATAAAACATTTGTTGAAAGTATGAAACTTGAGACCTTCTAAGTATTAAAAATGGCACATTAGGTACTTTATGTACCGATATGAAGCAATCTTCAAGATCTATTGTTATGGGGAAAAAGGCAAGGTGCAAAACAGTGAAAAAAACCATTTTTTGGTGAATACTGGCTACTATTTGTAAAAAGGAAGGAAGGAAGGAAGGAAGGAAGGAAGGAAGGAAGGAAGGAAAAAATATCTCTATTTATATAAATATACATGAGTATTTGTATGTGTCTATTTACACATATACATTTCCTTACATGTGCATCCTTGGCAAGGATCCATAAGAAATAGGGAAATGGTGGTTTCTTCCAGGAAGGGAGTTGGGTAGCTGAGAGAGAGTAGTGGTTTAGAGACATCTTGTTATTTAACCTTTTAAAATTTAAACCACGAAATGGCACAAAATTATTAAATAATAGTTAAAAAGGAAAAGGTGCATTACAAAAAATCAAACCAAGCAACATGAACCTGTCAGTTTCTCAACCGAGGGTGAGAACCCACGGAGCCTGGGGTGTGTCAGCTGCACGGGTTATGGGAGGAATGCGCTAGGGATCAGTCTGTCCCAAGAGGCAGGAGTGTCAGGCTGACAGCTTGGCGTCACTGAGTTTGGCAGGCAGCGGGACTCTGCTTTAAAAGTCCAGCTTTTTCCTGAAAGCAGTATTACACTAACTAGAATTTAAATAAAAACTTGAAACAAACAAGCAAAAAAAAAAAAAAGAAGCCCAGCTTTCTAGTGGAGGCTTGTGATGCATTCAGAACTGTAGCTGGCGGGCAGTGCTGGCGTTGGGGGCCATGGGGGAGGATCTGGGGTCTGAGGTTGGAGGATGAGTGGGAGGTCTTCCCAAGAAAGAGGTGATGGTATGGTGGCAACAAAGCAGGGGGGGATGGAGGAGCGGGGCGCTGAAGCCCGTGGCAAGGACTTGAAATCCAAATTGAACGCATGCAAACCATAAAGAGTAAGGGAATAGGAGCAAAGGATTAGAAGATAGTTGAATCGTCCATTCATTAAATAATCATAAGCATCTACTATGGGCCCAGCACTGTCCTACGTCCTGCGAGAGACCAGTGATTCTAATGGATAAACAGTCTGGTCTTGGGATGCTTCAACTTGCATGATGTGGAGGTTTTGTTGAACTGGGATATCAGGATGGTGGGAAGAGCCCATTAAATAGTCTTCCAATCATGCTTTAAATGGCTGTGTAATATTTTCTCTTAGCCCTAACCAGTCTCCAACTTAAAAACATTTGGGTTGTTTTGGGGGCTTTTTTCCTCTTATAAACAAATCCATGATGAACACCTTATGTATGCATCTTAAGGAATCATTCCAATTTTTTTTCTATAGGATAATTTCCTAGATGCAGACCATTAGGTCAAAGGGCCCAAGCAGTTTGAACGGTCTTTTTTTTTAGTTTATTTATTTTATTAATTTTTTTTTGAGAGAGAAGAAGAGAGACCAGGGGAGGCACAGAGAGAGAGAGAGGGAGGGAGGGAGGGAGGGAGGGAGAGAGAGAGAGAGAGAGAGAGAGAGAGAGAGAGAGAGAGAGAGAGAGAGAGAATGCCAAGCAGGCTCTGCACTGTTGGCACAGAGCCCCATGCGGGGCCTGAACTCACAAACCATGAGATCATGACCTGAGTGGAAATCAAGACACTTGACCGACTGAACCACCCAGGTGTTGTGGAACGGATGGCTCAGAGTCTAGACCTGGTGAACGTGAAGAGCTGAAGGGAATCAGGGGGAAGCGGTCAGCCTGACAGCTGGACATATGGGTCTCGCTCTTGATGGCGAGGTGGGGACATGCCTTCTGAGAAGAGCCTGCTGAGAACAAGAGGCAAAAATGGGGTGGGAGGGAAGGATGTCCCCCCACCCCCACCCCGGGTAGGAAGAAGAGCAGAAGCCCTGGCAGAGGCCTGGGGTGGACGGGAAGGGTGTGGAGCAAATCAGGGGGATGAGGCAGCAGAGGAAATCAGAGGAATTCTGAGAGAGGAGTGCAGGACGGGATTTGGGATGCAGAGAAAGTAGAAAAGAAACAGACTCAGAAAGTGTGGCTTGGCGGGTACTGGAGACCCTGCTGCGGAAAATTTGGGTTGAAGCCTAGGTGGTCTTTCTTGCCCATGCATGGCAGCACCCTGGATTTGCTAAGATCCAGAACCCGGACACTCCCTCTCCCTCCAGAACTCGCCCCCCTGAATCTGCTTTTCAAAACAAGCGCCTCCAGGTAATTCTGACATACGTGCCTCCCCCCATCCCCCACCGAACACACTTTGAGGGGGTGGTTATTGAAGAACCGAAAGTGTCTTTCTTGTTCACAAGGACGCTAGGCGAGTGGAATTCGGGGGGAGCTGCAGAGCTGTGGAAAGGCTTGGGGGGTTCAGGGAGCTCTGCGTGGTTTCCGGGTGAAGAGGCAGAAGCCAGAGGAGGGGCAGAAGTTGAACGAGTTGGGAGGAGGCACTGGAGAAGACGGTGTGGACCGGCAGGAGGGTGGGCCAGCGTGTTTCCCAGGGGCAGGAGGGAGAGGGTGGAAGGCACTGGTCCCGGGAGAGAGGAAGTCTTGGGGTTCATGGTGAGTAGTGTCTCTTTTCTCAGTAAAAGAGAAGCCGAGGTTGCCTGCTGAGAATAGACTAGGGTTTAGAAGACCTGAGAAGGATTGAAAGGGCCCCAGTGGGCGCTTTATAGGGAGTCAGTGAGGACGAAGACGGCTCAAGTGGGACACTGGCAGCTGCAGGGATTCTTCCAGACAAAATAGACCTCCCGCCTATTCTGGGGAGGTCTCCATTTCTTCTCCCCCCCTGAGAAGTATCTGCCTGTCAGCACCTGACTGCTTCATTCCTTGGTGAAGAGTTCTTTCAAAAGAATTTTAAAAACTTCTTCTGTCAATAAATTATCCTTGTCATCCCTCTGAGATTACCCAGACTCCCTCCACTGCTCTCTGCCTCCTTTCATATGTATCTTCATCTCCTGCGCGATCTTCCCTTCACTCCTGGCTTCTTGGTTTTTTTTATTTCTATTTTGTTTTTACAATACTCTCAATCATTTTCGGTTGCCTCTCTCCCTGTGCCCCCCGCCCTCGCCAGGACCCCGATTCCCTCATCCCTCTCCTCCTTGCTGGAAGCCCAGCTTTTCACTGCCTGCTCACTCCATCCACGCCTTCATTTTGGTTCTGCAAGTCGGTTTTATAAATGGGATCTGCTACGTAATTTTGGGGCCCAGTGCAAAATGGAAATGCAGGCTTCTTTGTTGGAAAACGATGAAGGATTTCAAGAAGTGAAACCCTGGACCAACTGCGGGGCCTTTCTAAGCTTGGTCGCTCGCCCTTTGGAGCCAGCTCTGTTTGCAACATTTGTTGCTTTAATTTTATCCTGTATTCATTCGCCATTGTCTGAACACTTCCAATTTCTCGTGCGTCTCTAACTGCTGTTTTAACTTGCTTGATGTTGCCCCTCACAGACAATATGTTTACCAAAACCAAGTAAGACACTCAAGTTTAACTGTAGTTCTGTCGCACCACCTTCTTTGCTTATCTGGGAGAGTGACAGGATGCTCCCTTCTGGGCTCAGCTGCCTATGGAAATTGGTGCTTGATGTTCCTGCTCCTCAGAACCCCTCAAAGTCATCCTGGAGGTTAAGACGGCACTGAGGAGGTGCCCCCCGCTGAAGGAGACCTTGCAGGAGAGGTAGGCTACTTACCTGGCCAATTGCACTCCCCAAATCGCCCTTGTAATATGCATTTCTCAGTGAGTGCTCAGAATAAATGTTCAATATGTAATGACAAATAGTAGTATTTCCTCACCCAACTTGGCTAATGGCCAACATGCCGTAATGATGGAAATGGACTATTCCTTCCAGACTCGAGGGCTCCCCTCACTCTTCCAAAGGCCTGCATAACCCCTGGCCACCACCCACTGCTGGTAGGTAGCTTGCATCCCACATCTCTCCCACTCACTGCCCACCCAGGGGCCCATCTACCTACTTGTTGGTCTGCCTCTGGTGCTGGATGACCATGTTTTTCTCGTGGATTGTCTCTAGTAGGGCTGTTGCCAGAGACTTCAGGTCGGAAATGGACTGTGGAGTTGCTGGGAGACTGCACCCGTGGTCCTCGGATAACAGATCCTGAACTGGGGGGATTAAAGTTTACAACTCAGTCTTAAGCAATTCTGGAATACCGGAATGCAAACCAATACCCATTCTTCCTGGATAACAAAGCTGGGATAGGTTCCCAGCTTCTAAATGCTATGATGTATTGAAGAATCCACATCAAGTGCTGAAAGTAAAACAAGATAAAATTCAACATGAGGGGTGGACATTTATGTTATTTCCTATGGTTTTTTTTATTAATATAATATAAGAAGAGACTTCTTCAAGCAGTAGGTTTTTCATATGTCTGTATGATGTATTTACATTATTTTCTGCTGCTCAAGGGGATGAGTTCAGGGCTTCTGGATATAAGTTGCCAAAGGATTACCTGGAAAGGCTGTGGCAGGTTTACCAGTTGGCCGTGGTTGGCGGTCCCCACATCAGTGACACGGCTGGATCTCACCAAAGATATTAGGTTGTCAAGGCTATCCAGGGCTAAACTCACATGGCTACTTCATAGTTCGGCGGAGTACTGTGGTTTTTGCGTTTAAAAACAATTCTAGGGTATCCTTTTTTTAGTCCAGTGGAAACACAGAAGTTGCTCGGACAAGTGCCTTGGTTATTAGGTGGGCTGGAGATTCAGCACTTTTTTTTCCCAGCCACTGTAGCTCTGATTAAGACTGCCACCTGATCGTTTCTGGTCCGCACAGCCGACAGCCCGAAAGTGGGCCAGTCAAGCGTGTTCAACCTGAGGCTTACGTTGAGACCTGAATTCCCAAATATTAAGTGTCAGAAGCAAGCTCTCTGCTATTTATTCCCCTGGACTGTTCCTGGAAGATCATTATTTTTCATCAGAATCGACAAGGAGGAGGAACAAAATTGCAATCAATAAAAGCTTCTTTGAGAAAGGCACATGTTCCATGATAAAAATGACTTCAGCAGGTATGAGACTTTTCTATTCTGGTCACAGAGGCCAGGAAAAGGAGAGACTCGATGAGGTTGAAACATGTACTCAGTGATGCTAAACCGGTGAGAGGAGGGAAAGCATTCTTGAAAGAAGAGCACAGTGAGGGGAACAGACGCAAATGGGGTCCCGTCATTAGGAAAGCGCCTAATGTAGAGGTTCTCAAAGCAGGATCCTGAACCAGCATCGGCATCACCTGGGAACACTTACAAAATGCATATTCTCTGCCCGCCCCACTCCTCCACTCCCAGGCCCACTGAAGCAAAATCTCTGTGTGCAGAGGGGACAGTAATCTGGGTTTTCACAAGCCTTTCAGGCAATGCCGGTGCAGATGGAGGTGTGGGAAGGCTGTTTTAAGAACCACTTGGTTCCCAATCCACAAACCGAGATGTGGACCCACGGCTCCAGCACTGGATGGTCATAAAAGGTCAAACCCTACCTTGCTTTGCAGACAAGACTCCGGTCAGCGCGCTGCTGCTAGATTTGCTCTGGCCTTTTGAGTTTTTCCGTCTCTCGAGGGCATTCTAAAGCAACATTGGGAGAAAATACAGATCTCTATCAAAAAAGCCAAATAATAGAAAAATACCTCCTTAGAGTAGATGCATCCTCCCATCTGGCATGTAAGAACCCTTGGCAAACTCCAGATGCTGACCCAACTTCTAAAATTCTGAGTCCCTGCTGAAGAGTTATGAAATGTATGGATCTGGTACAGAGGTTTTTTTAAAAGTTGGTGCCCAGCAGAATGACAGCAATTACCTTCTCCTATATATAAAAGGCCCTCCATGCGTATTTGTTAAATTAAATCAAATCTGAAGCAAGATTTCCATCTAATGTGTGAAGTCACTAGTTATGGAAACCCCTTCTGAATAGACATGAGATGGAGAACAGGTTCACTTCCATATACCAATGCCAAAGGATCGTTGTTAGTATTTGAAAGGGTTCCGTGGCTGGGCTGGAAGAAGGCATGACCAGTGAATGACGTCTGTCACGGACACAAGATTGGGAGGTGTCAGTGTGCACCAGAGTGCCATTCCTACCAAAGACCCTCACATTAAAATTGGTATGCACTGTTTAGCCAATGCTTAGACACAGGAGAACCACATAAAGGCTGTTAAATGAATGCATACACACATTTTTTAAATGTATGTATTAATTATACAACTTTCAAAGCTGTATTCTTCTTTGGTTCCATGTGTATATATATAGACTGACGTAAAGGGTGCCCCCCACCCCAAGAATGGAAAAGGAAAAACAGCCTAGAGACTTCTGAGGAAAAAAGCTAACGTCAAAAGCCAAGAAAACGAGAAGGTTCTCCCAAGCATCTAGACTGCTGTAAAACTTCACCCTCAGGAAGAGAAATCAATCTATTTTCAAAGCAGAGAAGCCCAGGAGATGTTTCTAATTATAACACTCACAATGAACATCTGCAGAAATAGATATTATCAAACTAATGGTGCCGGAATTAGTCTAAACAACAGTGGGAGAATTCAAACATTCGGGTGATGTGAATATTTTCTCTCGGATTGTGATTTCCCAATCTCTGTTTCTTTCTTGCTCAGAAACCATTTTCTTAGTGATGATTATGAGACAAATAGCGTCTGATGGCAGAATATTGCATAGAAAAGCGGGAAAAGAAAGCTAATTCTATGTGGACCGAGGCTGCACAGTGGCCTTGTCCAGATTTGGGTGGTCTCTCCAGGTCATCATCAACAGAAGGGACTCTTGAAAAAGCTGTTCCTGTCATGTTTGTCGTTTGGGGTGTAATTCTTTCTGGTTACCTCAGTTAAAGCTCTTACCCTCTCTGGGAGGACAGGCAAGTACTCAGGCGTCTTTGCCACATACAAGGGAATTAAAATAGAATGGCATTTAGATGCACGGTAGTGAATCATCACTCGTGTCACCGTGACTTTCTACCTTGTACTTGGCAATGTTTGATTTCAGGAGGTTGACCTCTTCATGAAGTTGCTTTAGTCTCTCTTGAAGGTACCTAGAAAAGAAAACATCCAACTAAGGCGTGTTTGGGGGCAAGATAAAAAAAAAAAAACATGCAAGTAGGAGAGGGAAAACAAAGAAGAAAAGGACACATCCCAAGAGCCATATTTTACATAGAAGCCTTCTCACCACCAACAGGAGGAGAAAAATGCATCTTTGTGACCTCTTCTTAAATGGATGTGATCAAGGTCAAATATGCCCAAATCACAGAAACCCCACTTTAAAACAGCCTTCTGCAGAGATCCCCTAAGGGGTATTAACACAGTTTTCACATAATTCTCATCAAGATGATTCCACTGGGAAGGCAGGCAGGAAGAGGCGACACCAGACATAACATTTAGTTAGACACACACACACACACACACACACACACACACACACGCACTGAAATTTGCCTCGGGGGGGGAAAAAGAAACAGCTCCGGGAATTTCTCAATTTATTTTCTTATTCCTTTCCCCCTCCTTGATAGCAAGACCGAGCAGCTTTTGCTGGCTCCCTACCCTTCTTGGCCAGCTGGGGAGTGGGGAGCATAGAGGGAGAGAGACAAGAGAGAGAAGGGGGCACGTCTGTAGGCACACAGGTGTGTGGTGCTTCCTTTCTGACTTTTAGAACTCATACATGACATTAATATCACCATTTTAGCATTGAGACTTTCCTTCCATTGAAAGGCAACTCCCTCAAGCGTCGACAAGGCCGGAGACGGCCCCCGACACCTGCGCGGGCATGGCCACCTGCCTGTTCTCCATGCAGAGGGCATCCACGTCGATGATCCGGTTCTCATGCCCGCCCAGGATATGGTTCAGCTCCTGGTTGAGCCTCTCTACTTTGTCCTGGTAGGAAGACCGCTCCTCTTTAACATCCTGCAGCTCGTCCACGGAGGCCTGCAGGTCATGCTCCAGACACTCGATCTGAAACCAAGGAAGGGTCCTTACTCCAGATGGTTCTCAGATGTCATCTTATGGCTGGAGATAGAGCCTTCTGCTAGGGTGATTTTTGCAGAGCATATCCTGCCACCTGCACGCTATCCGACCACAAGCACCCCACGGGATAAGAGCTTAAGGGAAGGGAGAGACTTCCTGCCAGACGCTCGTGATGTCTAAGACAGGATGGGTGCGGCAACCTGGGAGCAGAACCATCCCCTGCCAAGGGCGCCACGCCCCCAAGCCAGAGGCTCGGGAGGGCAGACCAGACACTGAACAGCAGCCGGGGTCTTCCACACACATACTTCATCAAGCTTCTCCAGACCCAGAAATCATCTTCTGCTCTTCAAAACCAATGAGCAAAAGAAGGAAAGGAAATCGAGGCTCTCCTCCTCATTCCCTAACTAGGGCTCTGAACCGGTAGAGATTCTACCTGAAAAGCATCGCTCAGCATTTCGGGATACTTGCAAATTAAGGCCAGGTTGTCACGTTTTGTTCCTTCCCTGTCTATCCTGAGTTGAGGGGAGGGGGGCGTGTTTCTTGTGTTCAGGACACTGGCATCCAAGGTGGGAGGGTACACGTGCTGGAAGCCGGGACCCTGAGAGGCAGCCCGGGAACTCACAGAGAACAGAAGAGGTAAAAGCACCCATTACACCCTCCTTCTGCCTCTGACTAGCATCCCAGGCGCATCACCCTCTCTGAGAAACAGGGGGCCAGAGTCCAACGGTACAAACGCATCCCCCACTCTTAACAGACGTTAGCACTAACCTGCTCCTTAGCTCTCTCCAGCTGCCGAACCAAGTCTTCACGCTCGTGAGCCGCAAAGTGCCTCACGCCGATTTCTTCGTCTCCGAGCCTCTGTTTGGCAATTGTCATTCTCAAGAGCTGCATTTTCCATTAGTAGGGGAAGAAAGAGAGAGAGAGAGAGAGACGGATAGAATGAGAATGAATGGGTGTATATGTGTTAAAATGAATAGATCCAAACAAATACCCAAGCATAATAGGCAGAAAGTTTTGGAACTTAAGACTCTTCAAGAAACACTGAGGGGCACCTGAGTGGCTCAGTAGGTTAAACATCCGACTTTGACTCAGGTCATGATCTCACAGTTTGTGGGTTTGAGCCCCGTGTTGGGCTCTGTGCTGACAGCTAGCTCAGAGCCTGGAGCCTGCCTCAGATTCTGTGTCTCTTTCTCTCTCTTCCCCTACCCTGTTCACTCTCTGTCTCTCAAAAATAAGTAAATGTAAAAAAAGAAAAAAAAAGAAACTAAGGAAAGGTGCAAGACAAAGCAATTTCTTGACGGTATCATGAATTGAACAAAATTAAATACAATATATATTGTATTTTGTACACACACTCATGTGCATGCACACATAGTAAAAGTCTAACGGGAACACGTCCTGGGCATTTGAAGAGGTAGCACTGCCACAGTGAGGAAAACACTCTGGGTCAGAGATCAAAGATTAAAGAACGGTAACACAAGGTTAGGAAGTGTCTGGGAGGGTCAGGCATGTGCCCACGCTCTGAGCACTGAGCCTACATCATTAAGGGCCTTGAGAATGGCCCCACTGATGAGCCAGTAGCCCTGCTTCTGAAAACCTGGGCTAACAACGATCCCAGACATGCAACTAGCTTTAGGAAAAAAAGAAAAAGTAGATGCACTGTCCTTCACAGAAAGCGCTAAAAAATGGGAAACAGAGTCTAACAAGAGTGGAATGGCTAGCAAACTGCGCAGCAATCAATCAGTGGGCTAGTTTGCAGCTGTTTGGAACAAGGGTGATGAACTGTGTAAGAACACAGAACATGCTTCTGATAGCACGCTATGCGGGGAGCAAAAAGCAGAAGACTAATTTCCATTTGCGGCATAATTGAAATGATACTAACTAGGAACCCACGTACAAAAGGAAAAAACGACCAAATACACCAAGATTTTTAAATGTGTCCATCTAGGTAATGGTGAGGCTGTGTACATTCTCTCTTTGGGTCTCTGTTTTCTAACTTTTTGAATAAGCACGCATACCTTTCCTAACAGACTTTTCTTTAGCTGCTTTACAATTCCTAGAGATAAAGTTCCAGTCTTCAAGATGTTATTTCCCAAAGGATCGCTGGAGAACCTAGAGCGGCTCCAGCCTCCGGAGCCTAGCTCCACGTGTAGCCACAAACCTTCCCGGAGAGCCATGATGGGCATGGTGATCCCAGGATGATCCGATGGTGCCAGAACATCCCTTCACTGCCTGTCTCAGTGCCAAACACATTGCCATTAGAGTGAGTTTTTCAAGTGATGGCCCTGCTTCCTGATGCTTCTTCTGAAAGGGTTGTAAGCCTGGTCCCCCCACCTCCCTGTAGGGTTTGTGTGCGTTGGCTTCATCAATGGATGAGATCCTGGAGACAGGTTTGGACAACCCAGCCATCAGGGGCTGCTTGGGGCATGCTCTTCCTTGTTCCAGCATGGATCTTAAGGGCTTTGTTGCTAGTAAAGAAATGGATGTTCGAGTCTCTAAAGGATTTGGTGGCAGGTGAGAGATAGAAAGGTAAAAGCCAAGGTAGAACATTAACAAGATTGAAACAAGATACACCAGCAGTGAACGCTGACAGTAATGATGCCCAAAGAAAAGCAAAGAGCATTTTCTTTTTTGTTTCATGTTTATTTATTTTTGAGAGGCAGAAGACAGAAAGAGAGAGAGCACAAGCAGGGGAGGGGCAGAGAGAGAGGGGGAGACAGAGAATTCAAAGCTGGCTCCGCACTTTCAGTGCAAAGCCCAGCACTAGGCTTGAACCCACGAACCATGAGATCATGACCTGAGTCAAAGTCAGATGCTGAACCCACTTAGCCACCTAGGTGCCCTGCAAAGAGCATTTTCATCTACTTTGGGTCCTTATTTGAAAACCACTCAGTTGAATGTGACAGACATTTATTGTGCACCTACTATGACCTAAGGCATCACCGACACTGAGCAATGCTCCAGGCAGTTTGTACAAAGAGCTGGAGGAAGACGTATGGCCTTAGGTATCCAGATGGCTGTGCTTAACGGAATCTGCTTCCAGTGGATCCTCATTCCTCGAGGGCCTGCATTTGTGAATTTGCTACTGCAAACCTATTTGTAATCTCAAAATCAACATGCATGGTGCTTCTGCGTCATGGGCAGACATGTGCAGATAAGTGCAGAGTTGCAAAAAGCGTGAATCATCCAACAGGCGCATTCCTGGTTGAGGAAGAACAAGGCAAGGTGTAGTGCCTTCTTATTTCCGTCCTCGTGCTGTGAACAAATATCCTTTTCATGGTGTATTTAGTGCCGTGACTGTTCATTCCTTCGTGGGTTTTGTTGGTGTTTTGCTATTTAAGATGCATTGTGCTGAAGGGCTGTCTAGTGTTCCTACGCACCAGAAGGCTGTGAGGCGCCTGTCGGAGAATATGTGTCAAGCATGAGTTACATACAATACGACAGGCCCCAAGTTCAATGTTAAAGAATTAACACTGTAAACTAAATAAGGTGGCTTTAAACAGAAGCACACAGAAATGATTAAAAAAAAAACCAAACCATTGTGGCCAGAGGCTCAAAGGAACCTAGTCTAGTGTCTCCCCTAGGAGCGATGGTTCCGTATTTACTAATTCCCTGTTTGTAGAGAATTTAGAGGGCAGAACAATAGCAAATAATGAGAATCGCGTGTATTAGGGGAAGCGGAGTTTCCGGCGAACTGGTTAATTCAGCGGAAAGCTGGCCTGTGAAGCCATCTTTTACATCACACAGCTCTGTGCCTGGGAACTTTCGGAACCCCGGGTGGGCATACAGAAAGACAAACAGCTAACCAAACGGGAAACATTTCTCAGAGCAAAGGGTCTAGGAGCAAGAAGGCTTGTGCCTTTTTTGGCCTGAGGCAACAGGCGGCCTTTGACCCAGCTTCGGAGGAGGTGCTTCTCTAGATGTGTGAAAAGCCAGGCTGACAGCCTGAACTTTAAGTAATAGAACACTACAGTGGTTTTCCGTTTGCAGTATGCTTCACTGAACACCTAATTTAGAAGCACACAATTATGTTTGCTTAATGCCAATTAATTATTAAACATGTTTATTGAGATCTGACAGCCATATAAGAGAGTCATCTTTTATACGCCGGATGCCTGTTAAGCTTCAATAAATATGTTAACAATCATTTGGTGTTTAATATGCATACAATATTGTGTATTAAATTGCAGGGCTGAAATGGTTGAAACATTTGGTTTTTTAAAGTGAGGTCCATGGGGTGCTTGGGTGGCTCAGTCAGTGAAGTGTCCGACTTTGGCTCAGGTCATGATCTTACGGTTCATGAGTTCGAGCCCCGCGTCAGACTCTAGGCTGACAGCTCAGAGCCTGGAGCCTGTTTCAGATTCTGTGTCTCCTTCTCTCTCTGACCCTCCCCTGCTCACGCTCTGTCTCTCAAAAACAAATAAATGTTAAAAAACATTTTTTTTAAAAAGGGAGGTCCAAACGTAATAGCTGGATCATTAGTTGGTCTGAAACTCAAGTGCAAGGGGCCTAAGGAGGGGATTGTGATAGGGATGCCAGAGGAAGAGTTCTCCCGCCTTCCAGGGTGCTAGGCTCGTGGGCTCTGCGGTCCGCCTTGGTTGGGGTCTGGGTCCTGGCTTCGCAGTCCGCTAGCTGTGCAACCTTGACACCGCCCGAACCTCCTGGGGCTGCAGTATCTTGTGCTGAAACAACACAACAGTAATAGTACAGCTTGCGTTGCTATACGCATGCAGTGAGAAGGAACAGAGTTGCTTTAGGTGAGTGTTTCACTTAGGGGCTCAAACACACGTCCTTGGCAAAAAGAGAAGAGGAAGAAAAAAGAGGAGGAAGAGAGGATGAGAGAGAAATAAGTTTTAAGTTGGGTGACTACCCACCTCCTGTCAAAGTCCCGGACAGAGGGAGGCGGGGGAGTGCCTGATAATACATTCAGGCACAATCGCCTTGTTCCTCTGCATACATAACACCCTGTTCGGAAACATAAATGCCATGTGCCTGAACTTGATGGACAATTTCAGGGACTATGGGGAGGGGCTGTGGCTAGACACAAGTTTTTGCTACTCACAGGCTGACTTCGGAACCTAATCCTGAGAGAGGATGGGATTTCTCTGTGATACTTAGCACGGCCCCGTAACATCAGAAGTGTGCAAGAAGTGTTAGCTGTTATTACGATTATTACGAGTGTCATTGTCATCCTCCAGGTGAGTTTACCCACACGCTCGTGGGCTGGGGAAGTCCAGTCTTTCCTTCAAGCTGGAGGAAGTGGGACTCCGGAGCCAACCTTATCAGTACACTGCAGGCAATGATGTTGATTTCCCACCTTGGAAATGGCTATTTTGTTGCAACTACTCAGGGCACTTAACTCTCCCAAACCCCCCTGCCAGCCTCCCTGAGCCAGCCCCCGAAGTGGATTGCTGCTCTGCAAGGTGCATGCCTGCCACCAAAAGATGTATTCATTTGCTGATTTAGATGGAAATAAAGGTTTATGAATGAATTATGGGTGTGAGTCGTCAGCCTGTGGACGAGAAGCAGCTGCAGCTGGGATGTGGCTGGGGACGTGGCCACAAAACCATATGGTAAAATGACTCTTGGGTGCCCTTTCCCCACTCTGCCCACTGGGTCTGATTCCTCCGCCAGTGAGACGCCCTTCAAACTCTGGTCGTCCTTCCAGTCGGAGCGACTCACTCTTTTCCGTGATCTCTTCTCAGGCTTCAGCCCTATGGCCCTCCACATCCTCTCCTTACCCAGTTTTCACTTGCCCGAATCCGTTTCCTCCAAAAGACAGGAAGAGGTAGCCAGAGGCAGGCGTGGCTGCCGTTTCTGGGTGTCACCCATGTTCAGATCCAGATGCTGCTAATCCTCGCCATGCACCCTTAGCAAGTCACCCAACCTTTGCTGGGTCCCAGGGGACATCTGTTGTTGTTGTTTTTTAAATGGGGATTGTCTCACTGCATCCAGGCTGCAGACCTCCATAGACTGGCGGCTTATACACAACAAACATTTATTTCTTGTGGTTCTAGAGACCACGAGTCCTGGATCACGGCGGAGGCAGGCTTGGTGTCTGCTTCCTGGTTCACAGATGACCATCTTCTTGCTGTGTCCTCACGTGGTGATGGAGATGACAGAGCCGTGGGGGCCTCTTTTATAAGGACACTGGTCCCGGTCAGGAGGGCTCCACCCTCATGACCCAATCATGTCTCAAAAGCCCCGCCTCCCAATACCATCCCATTGACGGTTAGAATCTCAACATATACATTTTGGATGGCGGAGTGGGGGGGAAGGGAGGGGGACACAACTATTCAGTCTGTAATATTTGTAATAGTCCATCCCTGATTCCTTAGAATTCATGTTCTTTCACATATGTAATATATTGATTCCATCCCAGCAGCCCCCAAAGTCTTAACTCATTCAGGCATGAACTCTAAAGTCCAAAGCCTCCTTAAAATCAGATACGGGTGAGACTCCAGGTATGATCAGACATGAGACAAACTCCTCCAACTGTGAGCCCATGAAACCGGACAAGCTATGTGCTTCCACGATACAACGGAGGGACAGGCACAGGCTAGACATTCCCATTCCAAAAGGGAGGAACAGGAAGGAAGAAAGGGGTGACAGGTCCAGGTGACCCAATGGAGCAAACAATGTTAAAGCTTAAGGCTCAAGGATAATCCTTTCTGGCTTGATGCTCTGCCTGTGGACCCAATGGGATGGCAAGTCATTCCTGTGACCCTGTGACTTGGTGGGACAGCCCCCAGTGCCTCTCTGCTGACCCTGCAGTTCTTGGAGGCCCCATGCTCTATAACCAGGTGTAGGCTGCTGTGAACTCCAGGTCCCCACACACCAGGGAGACGTGGTGACCTCCAATTTGCCTTCGTGGTCATTCTCCCATTGTTGTGAAGAACAGCATCTGGCCTCTGCCCAAGATGGCTGATCAGGACTAATCTTATCAAATGGTCACCTGGCCACATGCTCAGTCGTCTCTCTCTCTCTCTCTCTTTGGCAATATAGACAGGCTGAGGACTGTCCAAATCTTTAAGTTCTGGTTTAGATGGAAATATACATTTATGAATGAATTTTTGCTTAACAATTTCATCTTCAAATCATTTCTCTCTTGTTATATTTTATAAGCAATCAGGAAAAACCAAGCCATGTCTCTGACGCTTTGCTTAGAGGTCTCAGCTAAATATCCAATTTCATTGCTCACAAGTTCTACCTTCCATAAAACAATGGATTCAAACACGGTTTAGCCAAGTTCTTGGCTACTTCAAAACAAGGAAGGCCTTCCCTCCAGTTTCTAATACGCCCTCCATGGCCTTCATTGTCTGCATTTCCACCAACCTTCTGCTCAGGATTACTTTGGCATTCTCCAGGAAGATGCAGGCTTTCTCTGCAGCTCTCCCCTTTTCTTCCTGAGCCGTCACCAGAATCGCCCTTGGTGGTCCATTCACAGCAACGTAGGCGCTCGCTAGCACACACCTGCAAACTCACCCAGCCCTACCCATTACACAGTTCCACATTCACTTCCACATCTAGATGTTCATCATAACAACAGCCTACTTCTTGGTACCAATTCCTGCCTTGGTCTGTTCGCACTGCTCTAACAGGAGGCCACAGTGTGGGAGGCCTGTGAACAACAGGAGCGCATTTCTCATAGTTCTGGACGCCAGGAAGCCCAAGCTCCAGGCAGGAGGGGATTTAGTTTCTGGTGGGAGCCTGCTTCCTCATTCACAGATAGCCATGTTCTGGCTGTATCTGCAGGAGGCAAAAAGAGCTCTTTGGGGGTCTCTTTTATGAGGGCATTAATCCCGTCCATGAGTGCCATCTTAATGTGCTCATCCCCCAAAGGCCCACCTCCAGATCCCATCATATTGAGGGTTAGGTTTCAAAATATGAATTTTTTGGGGGGGAACACCTTCAGTTTATAGTAAGGATAAGAGCTATTTTGTAGATACGACAGCTACATACGTCTGCCCATCCTGCGCACTGCACAATGCCAGCTCTGGGTCGGGGGAGGGGGTAGGGGGTCTCTATCCCACAACATGAAGACACAATGCAATTATCATGGCTGATGTAACTCTCCAAAGAGCTTTAAGAGTATAATCCCCAGCCTGAGCTGGGACGGGTACAGTTCTGATGCAGCGACTCTCCGTTTGCCCGGGGTGCCCGATGGTCAGATGACAGAACTGCTCACAGGAAGTGGAGGCTGGCCCTTCCTCACCCCCAGCTCCGTGACTGTGGCAAATAACACACTTAGGGAGAGGTCAGCGCCGCAAGGCACTTGGGAAACATTCACCTGGCGTGGTGCTGTGCAGGGCGGCCTGATAAACAAGGCCCTGCCTATCTTTACTTTTCCTGTTGGTTTTCTCCATATGCTCTCCAACTGCCCCCTGACCTTTTGAAATACTCTCGATAAAACTGGACATAATCCCTTAAAAAGGCTCCAGTAGGCAACTCTTTTATGTATTATCAGAGTCCAAATTCCTTGATCTGTATGACAATCCAGTTCTAGCTTTAAACAAAAAAATTCTGTCACTAAATATATATATATATTTTTTTTTTTCACTGTCTTCCTCCCAACACTATGTATATCAATATCTCCCAGTTAGCCAGCACCCAAGGAGAGCACCCAACAACGTGGTAGACGCTTGTCTTATGCATCATAGCTTCAGTGGCTCTTCACAGCCCTGGAGCAGACGCCGAAGATTTTAGTGGGATGATGAGGCATGACATGAGGACGTGAGCGGCTCCCATCTGCCTCCTGACTCCATCTCCAGCCACTTTCCTTTTCTAACTGTGCTCCAGCCTGGCTGGCTTCCTTTCAATGCCTTCAACACACAGGCCGGTGCCTGCCTCCGGGCCTTTGCACATCCTCTTGGTCTGTCCCAAACCTACTCCTTTCTTCTTTCTCAAGTCTCAAATCAAATGCCATGCCCTCTGTGAAGTTTTCCAGTGATACCACTGCTGGAGCTGTTCACCCCTACATGGCTCTCCCTCACACCCCCTGCCCCACTGTCTTCATTGTACCCACTGTCTTCATTGTACGTGCCAGAGATGATCTTGCTTGCGCCTTCCCTACCATCAGCTCTGCCCTATCACACACACTGGAATACCCAGCACCCAGGGTGACGTCTGGCTAACCCCAGGGGTCCTCGAATATTGCTTTGTTCAATGCTTCTCACAAGTTCAGGAGACAGACACTGTCGTGTCCCTACAGGAAGGATCCTTCCCCCCCCCCCCCCCCCCCACCCCGCCACCAGAGAGGCTGACACAGGCTGTGAGGCTGAGGTGCCCACTGGAGCCCATGCTCCGGTCAGTGGGCCACAGTGCCCGCTCTCCGAAGATTTTAGTCTCCTCAGATCTAGAGCAAACACAGGTGAAGCCCTTCCCAGCCTAGGTGCTTACACACATGAACCTAGTTAACTCCGACGGGCCCCCGGTGAGGTCCTGTGTATCCCCACCTTCACATGGGGTGAGGTGACCTGCCCACATTGCCACTCTTGTACACGGCAGGGCCGGGGGTCAGCCCCAGCTGGCAGCCTCGGGTTCGGAAGTTGATGCGGTGCTGGCTCTCTCTACAACAGCTAAGACAACCGTTGCACAGGGTCCCCCAACGGAGCCTGTTCTGTGTCAAGTGTTTGTATTACTTTTCATCTTGGATTCTCCTAAGAGGTGCAATGGCCTCCTTGGCAAGACACTATCATCCCAAGCTTTCTCCTGCCTCGGGCTTCTGCACCTCATCCCTCGGCTACGTGACCACCTCCCACCCCACGCCCTTCACATGGGCATGTGAGCAGATATGCCTTCCCCGACCACCCGGTATAAACAGTGCCCCCTTTCTGCCCAGGCTGTACTCCACAGCGCTCTGACATCTCATTCTGTAGTCCATCAAATATAAAACACCATCAACTCTGAAGACCCACCATGATGTGCCTCTAAAGAAGAATGAAAACTGTCAGTCGTAACAACACGATACCGCTGACTGTATATCAGAGCTGTTCAAATGTGAAAAGCTGCAACTCAGAATCTGAAATACAGTGTATTTGTTTATTTGGTGACTGTTCATCTCTCCCTACTAGAATGGAAGGCTCGTGGAAGCAGGGACTCCCTATTTGCTGCCCTGTCTTTGGAGCATATAGTTGGGTCCTCAAAACGAGGTGTTGAAATGACTTGAACTGAACCCTCCCCGGCAAGGCCAGTACTACTGGTATCTCCACCGTCCACATGAGAATAAGTGTGACACAGAGAAGTCAAGCAACTGGCCCGAGATCACACAGTTAGGAAGCCCCTGAATTTCCTTCAGACACTTCCGCACAGATTAGCCTCGGAGACACCATCTTTTTTTTTTTTTATGTTTTTTATTTATTTTTGAGAGTCAGAGAGACAGCACGAGCAGGAAAGGGTAAGAGAGAGTGGGAGACACAGAATCTGAAGACAGGCTCCAGGCTCTGAGCTAGCTGTCAGCACAGAGCCCGATGTGGGGCTCGAACCCATGAACCACGAGATCATGACCTGAGCCGAAGTCAGACACTTGACCAATTGAGCCACCCAGGCGCCCCTCAGAGCCACCATCTTTATAGAGTCCCACCAAGCAGTTTTAAGTCTGGTTCAGTATCTTTGTAGTTCAGTGTAGTTTGGATACGGTGGACTGGAAAATGAGACAGCTCTCTACTAAAGAGTAACAACAAAGGCACGGTCTACGGGATGATTGTTCAAAACCAATGGCCAAAGGGCCACCCAAGCTCCTCGCTCATATAAGGCAGCAGGGGTTCAAATACAGTCTCTGAGACCAAATGTGTCTACTTGATCTGACAGAAAAACATGAGGGAACCTTGAACATGAGGGAATCAGCTGTTGCTGAACTGAGTGTCGCCTCCAGTTCACATTCAAGATCCCAGTTAGAGCAAGATATGCTGGGGCCGAGGCAGGTCAAGGGCTCCTATCACGCAGCTTAATTCTTTGTAATTAATTTCTATAATGCCCCAAGGCAAGAGCTTTCCATTAGCGTGCTCTCTGCGTTTGGGTTTCCTACGGCCTAGGACATCGCTCTGGTCCTCTGAAGCATAAAGAGGAACAGGTTACAAAGAGCTCTCTGGTTCCTCATCCCGGACCATTACAAACAGCCACAGCTGAGCACTCTGTTGTTTTTTAAAACAAAGTATACTTTAATTAGTCACCTGCATGCTCATTGGTCTGTCTTTATTGGCTCGTGGCTTTGACTTAATTGGTTTGCTCTCTGAATCCATCCAAGAGTCCCACGTCAATAGAGGTATGTTCACAGAAGGGCTCTATATTTTTATGGTGCCAACGCCAGATAAAACAGAGGTGCTTAAAGGCCGTCAGCTGGTGTAACATAAAGCTCATTACTAAGGGCAGAACCTTGTGTCTATGCAATATGACAAACAGCTAAATTTAAAGCGGCCAGCGGGGGCCCAGGAAATGTGGATGCAGAACACTGCTGGGCGCCACTGTCCACCTGCATCTCCTCGCTCATGCGCACTCACACTGCGTTACTGTTCTGCACCCGAGTGCCATGATCTATAAAATGAAGAAAAATAAAAGCAAATGGACAAGAAAACCACGTTCTCCCCAGGAACCTGAGTTCTTGTTCCTGGCATATTCTCTTAGGTGTTTACCCTACAAGGGGCACAAGAACCCCAACGACCAGGAGCTCTGCACCAAAGCAGTAATGCTTGGTGCTGGCAAAGTCCGGGGTGGCTCCCAGAAGTGCTGAGTTTTGGGGATCCACCTTCCAGATGCCATGCTCTGGAACATACCATGGTTTCTGTCTCCACTGGGAGGCACGTACACAGTGCACTGGGAGCCGTGGGTCAACAGAAAGGAAGACGCTGAGCTTCCTGGTAGAATACTTGCAAAAAAAAAAAACCTGTCAGCCAATCTGGCCCCGGGTCGTGCTAAGTTACCAGCAACACTTGCTCTTCATGGAACACTTTACTGGGTGCCACACCCTTTACAAACACGGAGTGTAACACACACACACGTTAAATCTCACTGCCCTGATTTCTTTTCTTCCCAGCACTAACCACTGTCCGATGATCTTGCATATTTTATTTTCTTACTGTATGTCTCCCCATCTAGAACATGAGCTCTACAAGAATGGGGGCCTTAACTTTCTCATTCCTTGAAGTATCCACAGCTGCTGGAACATCAAGCAGGATGGAGCAATTCCCCAATCACATACTGATGAATAAATGATAAAACCAAACAACAGTTCTATGAGGGGTATGACTACTCCCATTTTCCAGATGAGGCAACTGAGGCCAGGAGAGAAAGCTGACTTGCTCCAGGCCCTAAAACAATAACTGGCAGAGCTAGAAAATAAACCTGCGCCTCATAGTTTCCAAAGTTGGACCCCTTGGACTGTATTTCTTGACACCACTAGACAGTGGCAAGGCGGGAGCTGGCCTTTCTAGGAGGGCCGATCTTTCCAACTGCCAGCTCAGTGCCTTCGCTTTGGTGGCCTCGTTATTTGTCCTGGAAACTGGCAAAGCACGCTCAGGCAGGCTAACTCTCTTAGAGAGCTGGTCTACCAGCTATCCAATCCAACTGTGCTCTGCTGCATTAGCCGACTGCCTCTCACTAATCCTTAAGTTCTCAGAGAACCCCTCCTTCCTCCTGGCCCCCTCTCTCTGAATCCACTCTTTTCTTAATGCTCAGAAGGGAAGTAGGCAGACCTCTGAGGTGAGAAGGAAAGCTCTGTTCGCACAGCAGGCTGCTTTTTTAGACGGGAGGCCCCGGCATCGTCTGGCTCTTTCCTCATCAGGAGACAGACGGACACACTGGGAGCCCAGGGCACTCTACCACCCATGAAAAGCCTTTCCCAGGGTGATCTGCGGGAGTATGAGGCCTCCCTTCTCCACGTGCTTCCTCTTTCCTCATTAACCTTTCAGAACTAGAATTATCAGGGAAATGGAGGGTGTCTGCTAGGTTTCCCTTTTCACACCTTTCTTCAAGCTCCGATGAGGGGTTTGCATCCATCCAGGGGCCCCAAGAAATTCTTGGGCACAGGTCAGAGAGACGGCAGGTGGTGTTTGATCAGGGGGCCCCCACCCTATCACAGAATCCCCCACCCTCTCAGCCCCATGGGAGGGCTAAGCTGCTTCTAGGCCAGGGGTGGCAACAAATCTTTCAAGAGGCTGTTTGAAAATGCTTTATGGCACATAGGGTTACAAGGCTCTAGCTGAACAAATGGAAAAATTAGTCTACCTTAAAATATCCAAAGCAAGTAATTTCCTATCACCTTGTTTCTTAAATGTACTTAACATCTAGAATCTGGGCTTCCCAAAATATGCATAAGGGTCATCAGTTAAAATGGCAACTTGGAGATAAAAATCCTCTACTCTAACAGTTGCTCATAAAATGATGCCATGGGCCCTTCTGTTTGGAATTGGGTGGGGGGAGGAGTCAGGAGTCCAACAGCAGTTACTGAGAGTTCTTGATTTTAATGGGCCTGAGCCGGCCTCCGCGCAGGATTCTCACCCTGAGCCCACCATGGCTCAGCCCCAGACCCTCTGCTCTCTCCACCAGGGTTTCCCCAGGTCTCGTACCTGGGGTTTGGTTTGGTGAAGCTTTTACTCAGATGAAACAGTGTGCTTTTCTCCAAATTTCTAAACTGTCACCCCACCATCAGAGTTACTGATGACAACCAGGGCTAGTTTTCTCAGTCTGCATATTCTCTTGTATTCTTTTTCCTTTTTGTCTTCCTATTCCGCTTCCTTGAACCTTAGTGCTCTTTTCATTCCCTTCATTCATTTTATTCATTCACTGGTTCATTTATTCCACTCCATTCCTTCAATAAAGATTTATTAAATACTGTTTATGTATCAGGAACTAGGAGCACTAATTCTTAGCGATACTGCAGAATGCCAGTCAGGAATTCAGCCTGCAAAGAGTTTTCTCTTGGAAGTGAGGGTGTCACATAAGAGTAAGCAGAGGGGAAAAAGCAGAGCCCTGTGGGCATGCACAGGACCTGCCCCTAAGAGTCGAAGAAGGCTACATTTAACTTAATACCTAAAAGATGAACAGGAGTTTGTGAGGGAAGTAAAAGGGAAGAGCATCCCAGACAGAGCAAGTAGCAGGTGCAAAGGCCCTGAGTCACAAGGCAGTATAGCTCAACAAAGGGACTGAAATTCGTGCTGCTGAGCTGAAGCATGAGGTGACTAGTGCCAAGAGATGTGGCTGAAGAAATCAGTAGGGGCCAAATACTGGAGGGCCTAGCCCACCATGGCAAGGAGGTTGGACTGGATTTGGAAGGCAATGGAAAACTTGGAGCAGCTTGTGACATAATGAACTTAAAAAAAAAAGGGTTAACCCACTCTTCCCCACGCACCTAGGAACAGGGACCTCTGAATTTCCCAAGATGCCTGGTGTCATTATTGAATGAGTAATCTGGCCCTAATGCTGACGACTGGGGGTGGGGGTGGGGGGGAAGGTGGCTATGACTCACAGGGATCTGAAAATAAATCAGCCCTATAACTTTAGATGCACATGAGAATAAATGGAATCTCTGGGGCTCGCTGCAATTGTCTTTTTGGAGGAGGAGAGGCTGGATACTGAGGTAGGGGGTCTGTTGAACATTATAACATCTTTCCCGCACCTTTTGGCAGGCAGATTACTTCACAGGCCATGAATATGAGTCACTATACTCCAAACCTTGGGCATGAAAATAAAGCTTGATAAATGTGTCCGGCTACCGGAATAAAGGCCCAGAGCACAAACAAATCACCAAGTTTGGACTGTGCCAATGCAAAAGGGGCTCCAGTCCTGTGCTCAGTGTTGCACACGCATGCACGTACACACGCCGAGCCCTGCACACACTCACACATGCGTACATACACACCCACACACACACACGCCCTCCCTTTTCCTTGAAATACCAGGTGCAAACATCGACCCCCTAAAATACCACATGTCTAAAAGGTGACAAAACTAAAAGTGACCAAAAGATAAGCAGAAGTATATTTAGGAAAGTTGAGGGAGGGGGTAGCTAATGTAAGGGGTGGGGGGAGAAATAAAATAAGAAAAAAAATCAAGAAGGACCACGAATCTAAAAATCACATCTTCAAAATGTTTTAGTATTCCATGGATTTATCATGTCTCCCAAATTCCTGTATATTCTTATGGGTTTAAAGGAAACTATTAAACACATCTCATTTTATTCTCTAGAAAACCCTGTCCTGCTGTGACCACTTGAGGAAGTGACTAAGAGGGTCTGGCCTTCAATTATGGACCAAACACCTAGGTTAAAGAACTTAAATCCTTTTAATGGTGAATAAAACCACACCAGAGGCCTGACTAGCTTGTCCAGTGTTAATTAGAACCCTTCTTTAGGTATTGTCTCCCACCCCCAATTTCATGACCCAGAATAGTAAAGCCTAAATTTTCAAATATATGTTAAATCCAAGAGGTTTCAAAAAGAAAAAAAAAAAACCTTAAAGGCAGATTAAGTGGAGATGAGCCTACAGAGGAAGACTTTCCACTTGGGCCTCAGACTGAGCCTCTCGAGGCAGCAGCAGCATAAAACCCTCTCTGTTTTGTTATGAAGAATTCTCTGGAGGGGCTCCTGGGTGGCTCAGTGGGTTTAGCACCCAACTGTGGCTCAGGTCATAATATCATGGTTCATGAGTCCGAGCCCCACATCAGGCTCTGCACTGATAGAGCCTGCTTGGGATTTTCTCTCTGTCTCTCTGCCCTGTCCCACAAGCTCCCTCTCTCTTTCTCTCTCTCTCTCTCAAAATAAATAAATAAACTAAAAAAAAAAAAATTCTCTAGACAACCCAGACACTTCGTGCATTTATTTTTTTAATGAGCCAGCATCTTTCAAAATGGCGCCTTCCAATAACCAACAACTCCCAACAACAGCGAATGCCACCACTGTTGTCACAGAAATTTGGTAACATTTAAGAGACATTTCCCAAGAAAGCACTCCCTGCCACGCTGTTTTCATGAGTGAAACCCCAGTGGCCATCTCTATCAGGAAAGCTGCCTCTGGCAAGGAGCTGAAAATCAATCTATTGTGGCAAAACAGAAAATTATTTGCGGGCTTGGGGGGGGGCACAGAATTAAACTTTGATAGTTTCTCTTCCTTTCTCTCCGTTGTACTTTTGTTCATAGCTTCTGCTGGGAGAGGGAGTGCACACATTCAGTTTGGAGTTTATGAGTTCATATTTTATAATTAACGTTGCCAACAGGGGAGTTTGATTAATACCACGCAGTGGATTTTGAGCAATGTTCCATACAAATTGCCAAATTTAGCAATAAAATAAATTGGTTATGTGAACATAATTAGTAGGATGACTACTTAAAATTCAAAACTGAATGTGAATAATTCCAAATCATCTGAGCCACAAATCCATTATTTGTGTAGAAAGGGGAAAGTATAGCGTTTGGGGTTTTTATTTTGCCCTCAACTGCAATGTTATTCACCACCAAGCTGAACATAATGAAACTTCCATAACGGGTCGTGGCAATATTTTAGAGCAACCCAGAAGCACGCACATACGCGTGCGCGCACACACAAAGGCAATGTAATAAAGATAAGAAATGCTAAACTGTGAATTTTCATTGCAAATGTAAAAATCTATAACAAATTTTTCAGCAAATGCTGCACTACATTTTTCTGATGTGCTCTATATAAACTTCTAGCGCACAATTACACGGCACAGCTTTTTCCCTTTAAATATTCACGGTACCTTATTGTCACCCTGGACTTCTGCAAGCCTTTGCTGAAGTTCTTTAATTTCTTCTCCCAGATGTTTATTTCGGTCCTGAGAATCTCTCAGTAGCTGTGCAAGATTAGCCTGGAAATATCAACATATTATGAAATACGTTGAGAAAACACAGGACTGGGTAAATGAGGGGCTCGGTGAGGCTCACAGAGGCTGGCGTCCAGGCTCAGCACCGCCACACAAAGCCCATTAGGGTAAATGCTTAAGTGAATGCAGCAAGTGTACAAATCAAGCCAGTACAGCTGCACGGAGGGAGATGAAGTTGGCCGTGAACCTGGACATGGGGATGGCTCTGTCTCCAGAAGGACTTCACAACACAAGTAACTGAGGAGTCAATCATACTTGACTGTTCAGAAAACAATTTTAAGGGTTCTGCACTCAAAATCTTGCAATGGACATAGAGGTCAGTTCTGAACGTGGAGCCAACCACACAAATTTCCTCGTTTAGGTAGTGTTCTTCCCCTTCAAATAGAACTGGTTTAATGAGCTTTTCTTTGCTGCCTCAATGTCTACGATACCAATCACGAAATGAGGCACAAGAGAGGGGTCGAGGGCTGAGCAACCACTTTAAAAACCAGGGTCCAGAGGCAACCCACCAGCGTCCTGGGCTGGTTTTCCCACCTCCTTCTTCTCCTCTAGTCCTGTTGCACCAGCTTCCGGATGTCACCCCTTCCCTAGGATGTGTCTCCGGCGCGGACCCAGATCCCTCTGGCCCACGTGGACGCCTCTCCACTCATCAGCCTCCCCGTCGCAAGCCGGCCTCATGCACACCATCACCGCCCCCTTTCCCAGAGCACATGAGCGCCTCTTACTGCACTCACGACCCTTTCATGGGGGTCCTCACGACCCTTTCATGCGGCCTGCACCCAGAGGTGCTGTCACGTGGCTGGACACTGTTGGAACTTTGCTGGCTGTGACTTGCTCTGATTCTCGCCTTGCCTACAGCGTCCTTACCTAGCCTCAGCAAGAAGACCTCAAGCCGTGGGAGGGCAGAGATTTGGCTATTTCCTCAGCATCCACGAAGGGCTCAGGTTCCCGCAAATGTTTTAAAGACTCATGATGAGTCAATGAAGGAAGGAAAAAGGGAAAGAAACAAGCAAGGAGAACATGACTCCTGGCAGGGAGTCATTCAGCAATAGTTGTACAGGGGATTTTAAAGATTATCTAGAAGATTCCTTTCATGTTATGGCTGATGAAACCCACATCCAGAAACATTAGGGGACTGGTATGACTGCTGTGGCCAAATCTCCAGAAAGCTCAGTGCTAATACTTTTGAGGGGCCCCTGGCTGGCTCAGTCAGTACTTGTGACTCTTGATCTCAGGGTCATGAGTTCAAGACCCACATGGGGTGTGGAGCCTACTTAAAAAAGAAAGAGGGGTTGGGGAAGAGAGAGAGAGAAAGAAAGAGAGAGAGAGAAGGAAGGGAGGGAAGGGAAGAGGAAAGGAGGGGAGGGGAGGGGAGGGGAGGGGAGGGAAGAAAGGAAAGGAAAGAAAAAGAAAGGAAAGGAAAGAAGGAAGGGGAAGGAAGGAAGAAGAAGGAAGAAAGAAAGAAGAAAGGAAGGAAGGAAAGTTGGTTTAAAAAATGCTAATACTTATGAAAATACTCAATTATGTCAGGTACTTTTAAAAAGGGAATGAAGGTGAGGGAATATGAAGATTAAACCCTGGCTTGCCCCCCCCCCCCCCCGACTCTGCACTCTAGCTCATTTCCCATGTCCTACTGCTAGGGTATCAGGTTGTCTCTGCCCTCAGGGTCTCCCCGACTCCAGTTCAGCTCCCCGCCAAGCTCCCCCCCTCGCTGTTCCCGAGCATATCAGGCTTGCTCCCATCCCTGCACTGTTGCTCTGTACTCTCTGATGGGAATGCTCTCCCTCCAGAACACCCCTTGGCTCCTCCCTCTCTCACTGTCTTCAAGTCTTTGTTCAAAAGCCTCCTGGACCACTCAACCTAACACTGCAATCTGCTCGCTTCCACCCTGATCTTCCAAGCCCCTTCCCCTACACTATTTTTTTCATTCATAATCCAAGCCACCTCTTAACACACCATGTAATTTATGTCATGGATTATTGCCGACTACTTATTTCCTGCCTCCTTCTCCCTACAAAGACAGAAGTTCCATGAAGGGCAAGGAACCCGGTTCTCTGGGTAGATCTACCCCAAGCACCTAGTAGATGCGCCATAAATATTTTCTAAATGAGAGACAACATGCTGAGTCTGGAGGTTGTGGTCTCAGCCTGGGGGGATCTAGACTAACAACAATACGTACCAACACTGAAGCCAGTACTAAGCACAGAGCCCTCCATGAAAACGGGACTCACCCCCACTGGCTGGATCTAACCAAGCCCTGTGTTACTCCACAATGCGATCTAATTTCCAACCACATACGTGCAAAGCTCATATTTTATAATAACTGCATTCTGATTTTCCCAGATTTCCATTCTTACCAGGAAAATTCCCATCTTATAGGTGAAAGACAAAAAGACGAGAGATATGATGACCAATTGACTATTTTTGGAAATTTGTGGAAATCAGACAGATGAAGCTGGATCCCAGTCCTGCCACTTACCTGGGTTCCTCAACCTCTTGAGTTTCCCATCTGTAAGTGTAGCTAACCAAACATATGTCATGTGACCCCTAAACTGAATAACGAACATAGGACACCTACCACAGTGCTTGGCAGAGTAGGTGCTGGGTAAAGGGTGCTCAGACCTCCAACTGTGCCCGTCCAGTGGCTCCAGCTCAGCCACTCGGTGGACAGCTGGGTAGACATGGCCGAACGCCTCCTCAGACACAATCGGCTCCTTTGTGATCCTGCCCCTTCACTGTTCCTCGTTCATCCGTTTACTTTCACGGCAAGTATTTATTGACCCCCTAGCATGGGCCATGCACTGTTTTGGACTCTCAAGATACAGCAGTGAGCAACAGGGACAAAACACCTTGCCCTTGTAAATGTACATTTTAATAGATGATATTACATTAATTACATTATATTGCAATAAAATACATAATGACCCCGGGGTTGGATGATGAGTGCTATGGTGAAAAATGAGAGAGGCAGACAGAACAGACTGTCTGAAAAAAGGGCCACATTTAAACCAAGACTTAAAAGAGCAGAGAGAGTAAGCGTGAGCCTCCCAGACAGGAGGAAACGGCACTGGCTTCCCTCTCTCCCTGTCCCATCACATCAAAGATCTCCATTAAAAAAATTTTTTTTAATGTTTCTTTTTGAGAGAGGCAGAGTGTGAGTGTGGGAAGGGCAGAGAGAGGGAGGGAGACACACAATCCGAAGCAGGTTCCACGCTCCATGCTGTCCGCAGAGCCTGACGCGGGGCTTGAACTCCCAGACCGTGATCATGACCTGACCTGAAGTCGGATGCCTAATGGACTGAGCCCCTCAGGCGCCCCAAAGGTTTCCTTTTGGTGGCAGCTCAAGGCCACAAGTACAGGCTGACCCCAAGGAGGGGCAGTGGAGCAATGATTCAATTGTTGATTTTCCTTTCCTGGCTCCTCCCCTCCGCCCACAGCTCTCCTTCCTTAGCACAAGGGTATCTCGAGCGGGCTGCCTCTCCTTTCCTTGCACAGAACCCCAGGACGTATCCCAGACATTAGCTCAGCGAACACAGTCCCTCCGCCACAGGGGAGACAGGCCCTGGGGACGGGCAGGGGGTGGTGTCTCCCTTCTGCAGAAAACACAGCAAAATTCACCTTCACGGGACCTGCCCCCTCTTAACCGGCAGAAGAGGTGCTCGGAAAAATGCTGGTGGGGCAGGGCTAGGCGATCAGGGCACACTTACCGTGATGAACACAGAGTAATGCATGGAATTGTTGAATCACTACTGTACACCCAAAAGTAATATCCCACTCCATGTTAATTATACTGGCATTAAAAGTTTTAAAAATTAGAATTAAAAATAAAAAAGGAGTATCAGTGGAAATTTAATAAAAGACCACCCCCCTATCCCTCCAAAAAAAAAATCTTTCCTTTTTGGATCAATAGCGGCTCAAGCTCCTCAGGGAGGGGCAAGACCCTGATGTTGGCAGCACCAGTAACACCCCATCTGTCAGTGGCGAAGGGCCGGTTCCCAACCTCCAACCTGACGCAGACCAGGACTGTTGTAAAATACAGTAATAACCA
Source organism: Suricata suricatta (assembly GCF_006229205.1). Classification (NCBI taxonomy): domain Eukaryota; kingdom Metazoa; phylum Chordata; class Mammalia; order Carnivora; family Herpestidae; genus Suricata; species Suricata suricatta. The sequence goes on along the minus strand of NC_043700.1, from coordinate 175,235,832 downwards.
ATTGCTAGAGAAATGAACTTCAGAAGATGTCAGGGTGAAATCCCAAGTGTTCGTTAGATTCAAGGGACATAAAATCATGCTGTCAAATTGCCCTAAGAGTTTCCGAACACCTCCTCAGTCTCTGTGCTTTGTCTCAGACCAGAAGCCAACAGCCTGTCACCTGGCGTCCTCCCTGAGCCCCACTTTGAAGAGCACTGAGCTCCAGGAGCCCTCATTAGCACGGGGCAGGTTCCTGGTACACACATCAGAGGTCCCAGTGCGACAGGAAGCCGCGGACAGGGCTGCTTTAGGAAGCAGTGACCTGCACAGCCAGTGAGGGGACAGTTATTTACCCTGTAGGCAGCTGAAAAGAAATCTACTAAAATGAAGTCAGGAATCTCTACAGTAGCTGTAGGACGGTGGCTAATGAGGAGCACACAGCCTGTAAGCTAGGTTTTTAATTTATTTTTTTACTTGAGAGAGAGTGAGTGAGTGAGCAAGGGGAGAGGAAGAGATAGAAAATTTCAAGCAGGCTCTATGCCTAGCACAGAGCCTGATGCAGGGCTTGATCTCACAACCCTGGGATCATGACCTGATCGGAAATCAAGTGTAGGAAGCTCAACTGACTGAGCCCCCAGGCACCCCCCAGCTAGGTTCTAGTAAATGTAACCCAGCTTTGAAACTGATCTCTCTGGAAGGGCCGGGTCGGGGAGGGCATTGTAATTTTACATTTCACAGTCTGAGTTTCTTGTCAACACACCTTTTTTCCCCCTGTTCAGTCTATTTAGTCCTTCTGCCTCTTCAACTCCAAAACAATAACTTTGGGAACCAGAACATGACTGCTCTGATATGGTATCTAATTCCTTGACATATACCTTAAAGAGGAAAAAAAAAAGAAAAAGAAAAGTAGTACATTTCAAGGCACTCAAAATAGAGGAGAAAAGTTCACACGAATCTTTTGACCAAAAATAACACCCATGACTCACACGCACTCACTATAACAATCCATCAGGCTAGCACGTGGCCCCTGCTTCTAATTTATCAGCTATGCAGAGCATTCCGTCTCTGTTATTGAGAAGGACTCTGTGACCATCAGTTTGCAACAGCAGCACTACAGAAAGGAAATGGCAGAGAAAGCGTGGCAGACAGGCTCACACTGGGAAGGCAAACCAAACTGAGAAATTATTTCCTCTAAAGCTCTGGGGCAGGAGGTAGCATAAACAGCTAACCATAAACAGGTTTAAAGAGAAACCTCTTTTAAAGATTCAGGTCTAGCCAGGGCCGATGTGAAAGGCTGACATTTTAGCTCTGACAATAGGGGAATGAACACAGCGGAATGTGTGGTAGGACCATGTATTGCAGTCACTCTTTCTGGCTGGAAGTTCAGTCAAACAGTGATGGAGAAGAGAAGAGAGTGAGATTTGGTGAGGACACAGCTGGGACGTTCTGCCGCACCTGCTTCAGCGAACAAGTCAACGCCCAATTACACGCGACGTCTGCGGAGCCGTGCTGCCAAAGCCAGTCCTTGGGGTGGGCGCCATGACGCCCACGGACACTCTGTCTGCACAGGGATGAGGGCCACTAATTCCAACAGTTATTGTGAAGGCAGCGAACGGTGTGGCTCTCATCCCAACCCTTCCGCCTTCGGGGGCAGAAATTCTCACCAAGGCAGAGAGTCCCATGGCTTTCTTTAAGTTCCACTGGATCCTAAGTTCTAGCTTAGCTTAGTGCCTCTACCACTAGGTCTCAATTCCCCTGTATGTGCCATAAAATACGTCAGAGCAGTTTACACTCTAGATGTAATGCATTTTTTTTTACACTTACAAGAAGTGATGGAAAGGAGATTTTTTAAAAAGTAAATGCTATGTCATTTGGCAACAACAATCACTGTTAAGGACGCTTGTTTTCAATGATCATGTGATCAACACTGGCGCCCAAGGAAGGGATTTTAGGAGACTAGTTGTAAGAACAGTCCTGGATCTTTTACACAGGGGAAAAAAAGGATCCACTATATACCATTTTTCTCCTTGGTGTAAGAAAAGAAAAGATGGATATGAAGGGAATCAGAATATCCCATTCCAAAATACTCCACTTTGCAATAAGAAACTGAAGGCAATTGAGAGTCAACAGATATAGACAGTTCCCTTCCTTCCTCCTCATGTCCTCCTAAGTGCAGGGCATAAATTTCCCTTTGTGAAGTGTCCCATATTCTTCCATACCCAGAAGAAAGCGACTCATCACCAGAGAGCAACTCATAACACGATGAGTGTGCATAAATGAATGTTACTAAAATAACTATTTGCTTCCATTAGTTTCCTCATACATTTCCCAGTCACTTTCCCACAGTTTATAATCTGTTGAAGCCCAAACGCCTTTCTTTTATTAAAATGGTATATAAGTCCCGAGTCAACTTCTTCTTTGAGTCTCACTTCTTCTGTGAACTCTCCCATTCATGTAAAATATTCATAAAATTGTATGCTTTTGTTCTTCCGTCTTTCGGTAGCTAAATTTGCAGACCCTCGTGCACTGAGCCTAAGAGGATAGAGGAAAAGCAACACAAAATAAAAGGAAGTGATACAAAGCTTGAGGTTAACCTTCTAACTTTGCACTAGCCCAGACGCTGGGAAGAACGGAAGAAGGGGAGGGACACATGTTTCCAAGTGAGTCTTTAGGTGATTCAGATCAGCAACAAGGGGGCGGGGCACATCCGGGGACAGTCCCTCACGTCATCGTCAGTCTCTGTAATTTGTTAGCTATACAGTGTTGCCGTAACCTAGCCATGGAAAAGAGTCCACAACATAATGTAAAAACGATGCGCACCAGAAAGTCCTATAACTTACTTCTCGATTGGCTGACATAGAGAACAGTAAGGAAAAGAGCAGGTGAATAGGAAAGAGCCCGAGACCAGACTTAGAAAATGCTGCTCAACAAGGTGTTAAAAACTTCAAGGCTCTGGACTCCCTTAAACCCACACCTTTGATAGGGGAAAGCACTAGGTTAAACAAGAATATATTATTTTTTTAAAAAACCAGTTTGATGAAACATCAAGTATACTTGAACGATGTGATTGATAGCAAATTTAATTGCAATTTCTACTTTGCTGCTTTGGTCTATGAAGGCTCCTGTGTTAATAGTAACAGACTGGAACTTGCTTTGCTGAGCAAGGGCCCCCTATTCATAGCAACTGCCAAAGTGATGACCTCTGCTGTAGTGACAATTTTCTTATTTACGAAAAAAAAAAAAAAAAAGAAAAAAAACCAGCCAGCCAGGGCTCACTCCATACCTATTTTCTGGCTGTGCAGGAAGCCCTCAGCAGCCTACTCCCACCTCATAATCTCAAAGCACCCACTTGCAAATGAATGTGTTTCTGGGCCCAAGGCAAACGCTCTTCAACAGATCCGGGAGGCTGCTGTTAAAATGAATGTTTGCTTTGTCTGGGCCGTTAGGATTCTGCAACTGCCGCGTAGTACGCACCCCTCCTGTAATAACTCTCAAGTTCTCTAGACTTGTCAAGCCTAAATTTCCTCAGCTATAAACTGGGGAGGTGAGGGGTGGGGTGGAAGGCGCTTTCACCTTCCTCCCAAACTCCTTGCAGGGATGCACCAGGGCTCAGAATGCAGGTGCAAGTTCCTAAGATTTGGGAGGGCTCCCACAGGCTGGACCTGCATTTCTTCCCAGTTTCCCTGGCGGAACAAGAAAGTCGTGGTGTTCAAAGAATCATGAAAAGAAACATCTCAAAGCCCTCAAGATCTCTGAAGGAACTTTTAGGTTCTGAGCATCAAACCAGGGTGCATATACAAAGTTGCTCTGATTTGCAGTCACCAGGGAACGAAAATAAGATTGACCAGGAAGACTTTTCTCCTGCAGTAAGAGACTCCTTCCCATCCCACAAAGGGCCACTCTGTGCTCTGATTTCTCCAGGGGCGGCATTCTGGCACATGTCACCTTCTAAAGAAGCCACCACTCTGCCAGGGAAGAAAGCAGAGGCTCCCCCTCTTAAAGCAGGAGGAATATCTCCCGTGATGTGTCAGCTTGAAATCAAAACAGGGGAAGAAAAAAGATGCGTTTGATTGTTTATTCAGGAGTTCGAATGGAGAAAATGTGCTGTGGTGACCCTAAAGAATCCCATCTTCTAAGAATATTAACCCAAGATAATTTAAATTCCCTTTGTCTCCTTCGGAGGAACTGCTTGTTCAACAAAAGAAAAATATTTAAAAGGCTGTTGATCTCTCACTGCAGTGCAGAGCGGTGCTCTGTGTGCAGATCCGCCTAGGGTATCAAGAAGAAGTTTTCATTTCAACATCCCAGAGAAGCGAGGAGTCCGTCACTGTTGGCACGATTTCTTCACAGTTTCTGTAATGGATGGTTTGCTATTGGAAATTGAGTGGTTTTAAGGCTAAGTTCTAAGGCTTTCTTTAGCCTTGACAACTATATTTCTAAAACTGCAAACACGAAAGTTCTGGTCTGTCTTCTGAGGAGGAGATGAAGCAGGCAAATATCGATGGCCAGACCCTGGTTGCCACAAGGAGCACTGGCTTACCAGGTAGAAAGTCCTAGGTGCTTCTGTTTCTCCACTCCTGTTCTCCTCTCAGGAGAGGGCTTTGATTAAAGCACGTTTGTGTCTGGACTTCCAAATGGGTTGGATTAAGTGTTGACTATGCTTTCTCCCCACTCGGTCTAAGTCGAGGGGGGACAAAAAACCTGAGCCAGGGCACTGAATTACAAGTTAGCAGATGTGGATTTCAGTTCTGCTCTGTTAACTGGTCATGTGACCTTGGACGAGTCACAGGAAAAATAAAAAACAGCCAACACTCCCCGAACACTCACCAAGTACCAGGCAATGAGCATTATAAGCGTTATCGTACTGATGCATAAGAACTTTGTGAATGCATCTCATTACTACGTTCATTTTGGAGAGAAGTTTGAGTCTCAGAAAGGTTAGGCAGCTTGCCTGAGGTCACCCAGCCTGCAAGTTGGAAGGGTGTACAACAGGACACCAGACCCCAGCCTCTAATCACCTACTGCTACCCAACGATGCGACCTTGCGACTTTTCATAAGACCTAACTGGCCCGTGTGACTTCAGGAGAGAGCTGGGAGATCACATCTGTACAAAAGTGCAAGCCCGTATGGTCTCTGAACAGCACAATGCACTGCAAAGGCTAAAGATGTGGTATTGTTTCTACCGACATCCGAGAAGAACCCTCAAATACAGTTGTAGGCAGCTCAAGATGTGATAACAAAATGTCATAATCCAGGTGGCTTGTAAACAACAGAAATTGATTTTTTCAGAGTTCTACAGGCTGACAAGCTGAAAAGTCAGGTTGTGACTTCTTATTGTGTCCTCACAGGGTGGGGAGCAGAACAGAGAAAGCAAGGGCTGTCATGACTCCGGTATGGGCACTAATCCCATTTGTGACACCGCCACCTCTGGGCCCTCATCTCATCCCAACTCCCTTTCAGGGGGCCCCAGCTTCTAATACTATCGCACTGGGGAGTAGAATTTCAATATATGAATTTGGCAAGGGGATACAAACACCCAGTCCATAACAGAATGATCAGGCCATCTGTCCCTCTGAGTTGAGCAATGAACAGGGGAGGGTACAGTTAGTGAAAGCCAGAGAGATTCTTCCTCCTAAATCAAGAACAAGGGCTAATGGGCAATGAGATGCTCAGTGTGGCTTCCCCTCCTTTTCCAAGATGCGGATCTCTTGACGTCCATGTCCTATCTGTTAACCCGACAGCCCATTGTTGTTCTAGTGCTTTCTGCTTATGTAAGGTGCACTTGCTTTGCAGGTAAAGGGGCAAATACCTCACCCATTGGTTTGCCTTTCAGATAAGTGTTGGGAGCCATTTCTGAACTCACTAGGTTGAGAATACTCCTTGTGAGGTTAAGGCAGGATTTGCACAGCCTCCTATCATCAGATGGTGACCGATGTCTACCCCCTACTCAATTATTTTTGCTTGAGCACCGACCCCCCCAAGGCACCTTGCTGATTGGTATTGGGAGTGACTTGTCCCCTTATCCTAAAATATGCAGATTGTACCTTGTGAAGGAACTTATTGTAGGAACTTCTTCTTTTGTGATTATGGGAGCAAACATTGCATTTCCTGAGAATCCTGTTTTTCTTATACTTCCCCTTAAGCAAACAGGCTATTGACCCCTGCTCACAAAGAACTAACTTTTGCCTTTGCTATGCTAAAAACATTGTCTTGTATTTAAATGCTAAAGATACCTCCTTCTCCAAATGATAAGCATCTAAGTCACCTACATCAATTACTTTTGATAAAGATTATACATGAGTCTTCTACCAATCTATGCTCCGGGAAATTTTTACATGCCAAAGAAATTTGTCGTCATCAGAAATCATTGTCTAAGGCAAATGCCACTTCTGTGCTGGCCCCATACATTTTTACCATAAATAAAGCTGACTCTCAGTCAGTGCAGAGATGCCTGCCTGGTGATCAGAAAGAAACTCATGCCTCTCTCATTCCCTCCACCTTTTGCCAAAGCCGTCCATCCTTCAGGGAGCCCTGGACCTGCTGGGCTGGACTCTGGCAGATAAGCATGTAATGTAATATAGAAGGCACCAGTTCAGAGTGCACGCTTCTAACTCCTTCCTGCCAGAGGAAAAAGTTAAGAAAATCATTGTGCCTCTCCTTCCAATCCTGTCACATGTATGTCACATGCAAAGCTGTTTGCTTCTGGCTAAATGGAAAGTTTCACTGTCACCAGTGACTAAACATTTAATGGTGCATTTTCCTCCCTGTGCCAAGCTAAGGAAGAAGGCATCCTAACACCCACTCCCCAAAGACCAGTCACATGCTTTCATAAATGAAGGAACCAAAAGTAAATAAAATTAACAAAATATATTTAGAATGGGTAAAATTCTTTATTCTTCTAAATACTAGAACTATTCCCTCCAGCCACCCTGCCTCAGCCCCACTATTTATCAAGACATTTCTTGCAGTACTAACCCAGAATTCTCTCTCTTGCTTTATTAGGTTGTACCTTTCTCCCCGTTGTACCAATGGCCATTAATATCCAATATATTTGAATTATTTTCTGTCTTGTTTGTTCATAGCATCCATACTAGAATTCAGGTGATGATATGTATCATCCAAACCAAGAGATTTTGGAGAGAGGAGAAGGAGCACTGAAACAGATTATGCAGGGACAAACTGAAGACATTCCTGGAAAAACGAAGGAATGGTCACTCTAACTACAATGCAAGTTCCATAGGCTCGGGGATTTGGGTCTGATTTTTTCACACCTGTGTCCCCGCTGCCTAAATTAGCACAAGACACCCATGAGATGCTCTATAAATACATACTGAGTCATGGTGGCTCTGAGCACAAGCTCTGAGTAAACTGCAGGGGTTCAAATTCTGGCTCCAACACCAGTGAATTACCAATCTCTCTGAGGTCCTATGAGCCAGGAACCTCCTCTGTGGTCTGGGCTACTTCAAGCTGTCAAATGTACACAAAAGGGTCCCAACAATGACAGTGGTAGACAGATTCAACACACTAATATACAATTAATTTAAAAAAAGAGGATAAGGAGGAGGATAGGATGATAAATATTTGTTGATCCTCATCTGGTGCAAGGCACTGTGGTGAGGACTCTGCTTGCATTCTCTCATTTGTCCCCTACGGCCTCACTGTGCAGTGGGTACCATATGTATTCCCATTTTATGGATGAGAAAGCTGAGAGTCGGACACGTAAAGGAACCTTCCCAAGGCCACACAATTTAGGGAGTGTCACTGCTGGCTTCCCGGCAGCGCTTCTATCCTAGGTGATCAATCTAAGCCAATTAACATATGATACCCTCAGGGCACCTGGGTGGCGGTGGTTAATCCTCTGACTCTTGGTATCAGCTCAGGTTATGATCTCACAGTTCATGAGTTCAAGCTCCACATGAGGCTCTCTGCTGACAGTGATTCTTCTTCTCCTTCTCTCTCTGCTCCTCCCCTGCTTGCTCTCTCTGTCTTTCTCGCAAAAAGTAAATTTAAAAAATTTAAAAAAAAAACCAACCAAAAACAACAACAAAAAAACCATATGAGACTCTCCTAGTGAATATTAGTAGAGTAGGAAAGGTAGTATGTCCTATACTTGCCCAATCAGACTGGAGAGAAGGACGTCTATTCCATGGCTGGGGTTTCTGCCTCTCTTGCTTAGGGAAACCCATCTGAGAGGAAATTTAACACTTTCAAGGTCAATAGGAAGCCGCCCACAAAACAAATAACCCAGTGAAGAAATGGGCAGAAGACATGAACAGACACTTCTCCAAAGAGGACATCCAGATGGCCAACAGGCACATGAAACGATGCTCAACATCACTCATCATCAGGGAAACACAAATCAAAACCACACTGAGATACCACCTCACACCAGTGAGAGTCGCTAAAATAAACAAATCAAGAGACTATAGATGCTGGCGAGGGTGTGGAGAGACGGGCACCCTCCTACACTATTGGTAGGAATGTAAACTGGTGCAGCCGCTCTGGAAAACAGTGTGGAGGTTCCTCAAAAAACAATCCATAGAATTCCTTTATGACCCAGCAATAGCCCTGCTGGGGATCTACCCAAGGGATACAGAGTACTGATGCATAGGAGCACATGCACTCCAATGTTCATAGCAGTAATGTCAACAATAGCCAAAACATGGAAAGAGCCTAAATGCCCATCACCTGATGAGTGGATCAAGAAGATGTGGTATATATACACAATGGAGTACTACATGGCAATGAGAAAGAATGAAATATGGCCATTTGTAGGAAAGTGGATGGACCTTGAGGGTGTCATGCTAAGCGAAATAAGTCAGGCAGAGAAGGACAGATACCATATGTTTGCACTCACAGGTCTAACAGGAAAACAGGAGAAACCTAATGGAGGACCAGGGGGAGGGGAAGAGGGAGAGTTGGGGAGAGAGAAGAATGCAAAACTTGAGAGACTATTGAATGCTGAAAATGAACTGAGCGTTGAAGGGGAAGGGGGGGAAAGGAGGTGGTGGTCATGGAGGGGGGCACTTGTGGGGAAGAGCACTGGGTGTTGTATGGAAACCAATTTGACAATAAACTATTAAAAAAAAAAGAGGAAGCTTAAGTTAAAATTGACACAGTGGTAGAGTGATCAGAAAAATACAGGAGCCCTGTTCCATTTGAATTTGAGACAAACGATGAATAGTGTTTGGCATAAATTTGTCCCCAATACTTCAGGGGTCATACTTTTATATTAAGAATGCATTAATTGTCTATCTGAAATTCAAATTTCCCAGGTGGCCTGTGTTTTTATTTGTACTTTTGTCTGGTAGGTGTGGCACAACGGAGAGAAGGCGTCCATGCAATGGAGAAGTAGCGTGCACTACCTCTGAACTTCTGGTTGTGTAAGGTCATAATTTCCTTACTGTATGAACACTTTGGAATTTCTGTTGCTTATGCCCTAAGACATTCTATCCCATGCAGCAAGTCGGAGGTCCTAAGCCAGGTAGGAAGGAGGCATGGCCAAAGTCACGCCACCACACAAATCCTCGCGGGACAGAAACTGAACGCCATATGCAAATCTAAAAGACCCAGTGCTTAGGACTTGAACTGATTTTTTTTTTTTTCAGAGCCATCAGAATGCAGCTTGACAGACTTACTGGAATTCATCAGATTCTCCTCGGTCAATGTAAATTTTTTATTATAAAGTCATGGAACGCGAATTTACTTAAACTGTAAAACCCCTTCATGAATACTAACAAACTCTTGAAATCTCAACAAAGATGACTGCTTGTAGACACCAAAACCACAAAAACCTCTAGCAATTCCAGATTGAGGATCCCGATTTTAAACCGTTCATGACAAATCTCCTTGTAATTTTGTTTAGAAAAAAAGTCCATTAGCTCCACAGCAAAATTTGCCTTTAGACCAAACTTGGAGTATTTTAGAATAATCAAAATAGGAAGCGAGTATAGGAGTGAGAAGATCCGAATAGCCAAATGAGTAAACATAGGACGGAGCTGCTGTTTAAGGGTAAATGTCCTGTGTGTGTGTGTGTGTGTGTGTGTTTGTGCATGCGCACACGTGCCTTGGGCATACCATTTACTAGGCATCAAGAATCTTAGGGAAGTGAACCTAACACATTTGTATGTGATGCCAAGTATATCATTGGTGAACAAAAACAGGACATTTGGGAAGCAACAACATACATATTTGGATGTATGCAACTGGATTAGAAGAAATGTGATTTTAATATTCCTGAACATAATATTATGAAACTCTTAACTGTCCCCAGATTATTCTATAAATTTAACAAAGCCCCAATCAAAATACCAGTAGGTCTGTTTGTTTTGGTGGGATCAGAGGAAGGCATGATAAAATATTAAGTTTGATCTGGAAAAATTAACAAGTAAGAAACTTGTGAAAAGCCAGCACAAAGGGAAGGAAGCTAACTCAAACAGATGTTACAAATATTATAAAGCTAAACAACTAGAGTCATGTGGTGCGACACGGGGACTACCCAGGTACCTCAATGGAAGGGAATGGGAAGTTCATAAACAGACCCTCAAATATATAAGGATTTGTTCAATGACGAAAGTAACCACCTAAAATCTGTGGGGAGAAAATGAATTCATCAATAAACAACGCTGACTACCACTTAGGAGAAGGAACATAAGTGGCTTGGGAGTGTGGCCAGTAAGGAAGCTTTCTGCGCGTTTTCGGATTCCCTGGCCCCCCAGTTGTTGTGAGGCATCAGTATGAATAATCCAAGAACTACCAAACTTCAGGAATAAGTCTTACCTGTTTCCTCTTTTCAGGGGGAAGCGATGGATCTCCATCCTACAAAGAAACAAATGTTACATTTTACTTAAAAACACTAGATGTGCTTAGATTCAAAGAACTAAACCAAACTATGAACTAAATTCAGACCCACCCGCTCCTGGCGTCTGCAATCAACAGTGTGCTGAACCAAATTCATATACTTTTTAAAAAAGTATAAATTGAACCAGTTATTTTGGAAAAACCTCTAGGAAATCAGTTCCAACTAGGACAAACCTATAAATATTCTTTAATGTTTTTATTATTTTTATTTTTGAGAGAGTGAGTGAGCACAAGTGAGCACAATCAGGGGAGAGGCAAAGAGAGAGGGAGACATAGAATCTGAAGCAGGCTCCAGGCTCTGAGCTGTCAGCACAGAGCCCAACGTGGGGCTCGAACTCACGAATCATGAGATCACGACCTGAGCCAAAGTTGGACAGTCACCCGAGTAAGCCACCCAGGTGCCCTATACTTTCTAAAACTATGTGAAACAAACAAACTGGATTTATCAAAATTGTTTTTGAACAGAGCCAAAAAGAAGATAATATTTCATATGGGTTGAGTTGAATTTCTCTTTTAAATAGTTAGATGCAAAGGTTTAATAGTGGACCCACACGTGCTTGAGTTTTCTCTACTTGTGGGTCACTTCCAGGGGGTAGGGAAGAAGGGATATAATATGCTCAAAATAAACAAGAATTAATGGCAATCTTCCAGTCCAACAGACTTTCTGTCTTAAAAGGATTTGATTCCTCTCCCTCTTGTGCCGCCTGGGAATAAAAAGAATTCAGGTTCAGATGAACTTGTGAATGCTCAGTAAACTCTTCTATCTGATGCTGCCCATATGTAAGTTGACATTATTGTAACCTGCAGGATCTTTCTATTTATGTTCCAGGACAATGATCCCAGAGCAGATAGCTAAATGTTAGCAACAGTGTTAGCACCCCAAAACAGAGATTGTATCCATGAGAGAAAAACATAGGATGCAAAATAGGACTCTGCGGTTGGTATCCTCCATTGCAGTATGATCTGTATCCTTAAAAATCTTGCCACATGAAAACCCAGAGAGAATCTACATGCCCAGGATAAAGGAAAAGTTAAAGAAATTATGGAAAAGTTAGTATGCAACTGTTTTTTTAAATGAATTAAATCTGTATGTACAGCCTAGAGAGACGTCCCAAATAAAATACTGAGTGCAAAGAGTAAATGCTGGAGCCACATTCACACAGCGCTGTCCAACAGTGCTCTGCAACGATGGAAATGTCCTGGATCTAACTGTCCAATCCAGTGGCCACCATGGAAATCTATATCGACATAATCCAATATGGTAGCCAGCAGCCACCTGTGGTGATCGGGCCCATGAATGGTGATGAGTGACACTGAGGAAGGGAGTTTTCAGTTCTGTTGAATTCTAACTGATGTGAAATGAACTTTAAATAATCACGTGTTGCTAGTGGCTTCTGGATTAGTGCAGGTTTATAATACAAATCCTATTTTAAAAGCCCCATAGAGTGCCTGGCTGGCTCAGTCGGTAGAGCATGTAACTACTGATCTCCAGGTGGTGAGGTTGAGCCCTACCTTGGGTATAGAGATTACTGGAAAAAAAAAAAAACTTAAAAAGTCCCATACAAATAAATCAATAAGCAAGCACAAGTAAACACATAAGTATGTGTGTCTATCTCACGGTGCCAGAGCTGGCCGTCTGGAACCACATACACATCAGCTAGCGACTGTGGCCGGCTGTGGGGGAAACGGGTGACAACTTTCACTTCTTGATTTTTCCACTTTGGAACTATTTGAATGCAATCCTTTTTTTTTTTTTTTTTTTTAAGAAACGGCATGTCAAAATCCCCATTTTATTTTATTTTATCTTATTTTCATTCCAGACATTTTATTTGTGTCTTAATGAGGAAACAGGGAGTCACCGTGACAGAACACGTACGATCAGCTCTCGGTGTTTCTTCTTCAGGGACTGGTGGCGCTCTCGCAGCTGATTGGCCATGAGTTTGTACTGGTCCCTTTCCTGCTGGCATGTGTCCAGCTCCTTGGAGAGGATCAGCAGGGCTTCCTTTTTACTCTCCAGCTTTCTTTTACACACTAGGTACTGCAAAACAAACACATCCAAGCGGTTGGTCAAAAACGTCCGCAGACCACCATTTAATGCATGCCGTATTTAACACACCCTGCAGGGCTGGTTTTGTTTTGTCGCCTTTTTTATTTTTAGATCATAAACCCAGAGACGCTGGTCAGTGAACGACATGTGCACTTAAAGACGGCCACGGTGCATGATGCCCTCCCCTCGCGACAGGACCCAAAACCTTACATGCTCACGATCTTTGGCGAACTGGATAAACTGATAAAATAACTTAACTGACATAGAAGGAAAAAAAGCAAAATATTTTTTTAAGAATGACACAGATAGTTGGACCCAAATTTTGTTTTAAATGGATTTCTATATCCAGATAAGATTATGTAAAACCCTATTAAGATGTAATGGGATGATATACACAGAAAGACTATTCAATACAAATTTTGTAAGAATATTACTAACAACTCCTAGTAACAAAATTATTTGCATGTGTTTTTAAAGATTTTATTCTTTATGCTTTTCTGTGTTCTCTAAATTTTCTAGACCAAGCCCAAAGGACTATTCTAGAATTTAAAAAATATAAAACCAGTTATTAAAAATAATTTAATTGAACTACACATCACTGCAATAGATTTCACTTGCCCATTCGGCCCAGCAGACATTTTCTCACTAACTCCACTAAGATACTACAATTTCCATGACTCCAATGCCAGCACCCACTACTGGGGACCCACTACCCAGTGACCTACCCTGCGATCTAAGTATTTTAGCCACACTTTGAATTACCCCCAAACAGTTGAGTGTCCCTAGCTGGATACAGAATATCTTTGTCCCTCCTTTTCCCCCATCACCCCTTCCTCCCCACCAACCCTGACCATGAACCACCCTCACCTGATAATCATCCACTCCCCTCTCCTCTCCAGCCACTGTGAGCCTGCCCGGGACTCCTTACTTTCATTGGATATATTGCACCGTCTGGCGTTATTCACATATGTGAAATGTGGCATTAAATACCTTTTGAATTTGCCCCGTAAAAGACCAAATTCAGAGCATTCATGAAAACAATTTATAGTTTCATTATACACTCTGACATGAGCACTTTGTCATTATGGACGCCCGCACAAAGCAGAGAGAGGAGCAGCGCTCCGCTACCATTGGAGTCAATGCTCTTTTATGGACAAAAGGCATTACTCATATATAGTGCTAGCTTGGAACTGACTTTGTTAAGTTCAATTTCAAGTAAATGAAAGGGGAAAAAGAGAGTTTTGTGCATTAGCACAATTTTTTTTCCTTAAAAAAAAAAAAGTAATTGCTTAGCTTTAAAGAACAAAGGGGAAAGAAAAGCCTTCGGAGACGGATTCGCGTTCTAAGAGAGGATACTTCCACCTTGGGTGAGTCTTATTCCTGGCAGTAATGAGGTTGGAATCCTGCCTTAAAATGTCTGGATTTTTAAGACTTTGACATCGCCTTCCTGGAAGCAAAATGGTTGGGTCGCCACTGTGATTTCTCAAGTGTAAAATTCCCAACGAGTAAATATCATGCGAGAGTGGCTCAAAAACCCTAAACTGCAATGTCCTAAGGGAGGTATTGAGATTTCACAGGAAGAATCCCATTTACACACAATTTAGCAGATCTGCCCTTGTGCCTCCAGCGGAGATCAGCAGCCTCCGGTGTCAGTGCCATTAGGACTGGTGGCACAGTGATGCCCACCTTTGTCCCTTCAATTGATCAGATCCAAATCGGAGGCCCCAATGATACGCAGTCTTCCGACTTTGGGGAAGAAAATCAAATTGCATGGAGACACTGGAAGGTGCTGAAGGCAAGACTAGCTGTAACGTCCGGTCCCCTGAAGGAGAGCAGGGACGGGCCACCACCTAATGGCAAAGTGGAAATTCAAGTTCCCTGACCTTGAACTGCAGTCTGTTAGGATCCAAGACAGAAGCTGTTTCTCTCCCAAGGCATGGTCCTAATGGCCTCGGAAGCCATGGGTGGGAGTAAGAGTCTAAGGTGCCTGGTAGGAAACAGGCACGGAGGCCTCTGCCAAGCCCCAGCACCTGGGATTTGAAGAGCGGAATCCTGTAGTTCTAGTCCCTTCAGGGCATGGAAAACTGGACAGTTATTCCTTTACCAAAGGGTAAGAAAGCCAACGCATTCCGTTTGGAACCTAGAAACACAGCAACCAAAGGGCGGACACCGCTGCTGGCCCGCTTCCTCCTGCCAGCTGTGGTCTAGAGCAGCAAAGTGCGGAAACTGCATTCTGTGTCACTTATTTTTATCAATAGGGCCCTCAGTCTCATTTCTAAAGCAGCTCAAAGTGGTGCTGCCCTGGCAAAGGTGGGGACACCCGACCCCGGTGTGGCAGCATCAAGAAGAACACTAGAAAACACTGCTCTGTGTCACCCAGAGATGCTCGTGAAAATGCGGGTTCCTGGCCCCAGCTCAGACCCGCTGAGTTAGAATCTGGTACTGGCTCAGAAATCTGCATTGTTAGCTAGCACACAGCATGGATGATTCTGAGCCCATCTACACTTGGAAAACACAGGCTCTGAGGACCTCCTCCAGCCTTGTGGTGTCTCAAAAGTTAGAACCATAACTACAGTAGTCCGGGGAGCCTGAGAGGCCAGTGGCAGCCCACAGGTCCAAGGGCAAGGCGTGGTCTCAGGACTTCTTGGGGATACCTGAGCCACATAGCTCAGCACAGAGGGGCTCTGAACAAGTACAAGCATGGACTATGTTTTATTACATCTGATCAAAGAGCCTACGTGTCTTATTAAAATAACAATAGAGGGGCTCCTGGATGGCTCAGTTGGTTAAGCATGCAACTTTGGCTCAGGTCATGATCTCACTGTTCCTGAGTTTGAGCTCTGCATTGAGCTCTGTGCTGACAGCTCAGAGCCTGGAGCCTGCTTCGGATTCTGTGTCTCCTTCTCTCTCTCTGCCCTCCACCCCACTCACACTCTGTCTCTCTCCCTCAAAAATAAATAAACTCTTAAGAAAAAATAACAAGAGAAAACCCTGGGAGGGGTATGTGTGTGGAAGGGATGATATTGGGGAATGGCATGAAATTTCTCATACTCATTCTAAAATGGTGATGGTTTAGTCCCTGTGATGGCAGCTGTTCAAATGACCCATTTCTTATCCCTCTAATTGGAAACAAACAACAACAAAATGAAAGGAAAGGAAAAGGTCCTGAAAAGCCTCCTTGTTGACAGCTCTGAACAACCAGGAGGTGTATGACTCCAGCCCCAGCCTTGGTGGGGGGGTGGCAGGGGGAAATGTATGCGGACCAAAAATAAACAGAAAGCCAGACAAGGTAGGTTACTGTACGTGAGATTTCAGCTCCTAAAGGAGGAGAGGTACATGTAGACAATGGAGGAGGTGGATGGCAGAAAATCACCAGGCAGAGCCAGAAGGGTTCCATCCAGAAGAAGGTCTAGTGAGGAGCTAATCATGAACTGTGGGGACCCTGGGAGAGCCACAGAACAAACACACGCTGCAGGAGCCTCAGTTTCCTCCCCTGGAAAATGAGAGGGGTTCCCAGGTGCCCTGCAACTTGAGTAACCTATGATTTTAATGCCAGCATCCAATAACATTGTGGGTAAAGGGTGTCTGAGAAAACACTGAGGGTGAGGGGCTCCAGTCCAGGAAGTATGACTCATTTGAGTACCCAGAAATCTCTTCTTCTGCCAGCTTTTAGTAACAAACTATAGAAATGATCCCTGAAAGTATAGTCTTCACTCTGCCAGCTTTTAGGACAGAGCTGGCTCAAAGGTTTCCCGAGAACGTCCAGGACAGTGGCAGTTCTAGAAGCTCTGTAGAGCAGGGGTACAGGACACCACATGGTTGCAAAGGGTGCTGGGCTGGACCCGTGTTTGCAATGATGAGTTACAATAAAATAACAACTTATGATAAAATGAGAAAAGGCCCATGTCTATGTGGTTGACGTACTGTCTCCTCTCTGACTTCCAGTTCTCCTTTCCTTCCAGGAACATGGCAGCCCTGTCCGTCGTCATGCTCTGGAGTGAGCTAGAGCCATGTAACTTGCTTTATCCAGTAAAGTGGGCCAGAAAGGGACATGAGGGACTCCCACAGTGAAAGCACTGAAGAGTGGAGGTAAGAATTGCCAAGTCTTCTCCTCCCTCACACAACACGTATTGCTACGGAGATGTCACAAGAACAAAGGAACCTGGAGTGTGGTACGGACACAGCAGACAACTGTCCTGGTGAGTCACGAGGGTCTACAGAGAAATTTACGTGGTCCAGAAGTAAAACTTTGTGGTTGTTGAGGTACAGAGATTTGGAGGGATGTGTTTGTTACCACAGCATAACTTAGTCCATCCTGACTCATATAGTCCAGATCACACAACGCAAGGACAGGGAGTCTGGTGGAGATTATATTTGCCCCCCGCACCCACTGTGCTGCTGCTGAGTCACCACAATGATGAGGACACATCATCGCTATTATTATCACTGTTAACAAAAAACAACATTTTTGTGACACATGCTTTCTGTGCATTAATCCTCACAGCAACCGTGAGGTTGCTCTGCTCCCATTGCACTCGTTTTCTAATGAGAGACTGAACCAGAAAGAAAAGAGTTTATGTAATGTGCCCAGGGATGGGCAGAGTCAGAATTTGAACTTAGATCTTTGTAGGGCCAACCCCTTGAAACTCCAATTCCTGAAAACCTAAGCATTCTATGAAGAAAGAAAAAGAAAAAAAGAAAGCGAGAAAGCAAGCTCCAAAATATTCATGGAGTTGGTTACTATGTTGAGTTGGAATCCCAACACAAGGAAGCCATGGAAGGGAAATTCTGAATTTGTCTACTTTTTAGACCTGGAACAAATGAGTGGAACTTTTATCTCTTCACCCACTTCCCTCTAGATCTAGGGGCTTGCCTATTCTTTCCTCAGATACGAAGCCTGAAGGAAGAAGGGAAAAAAACCAAGAAAATCCACATGTATCTCTCCTCTATGCTTCTTGAGACAGAACCAAGTAGAAGCAATAAGTATTTTATCCACTTACAAGAAATGGAATCAACTAAGGGTGTCAGAAAAGCACCAGAGGGCTGTTTCCTCTGAAGAGGCTTGGTCAGCACAGTCTTCTGTAAGCTGTAACTCATTCAACAAATATTTTCTAGGTACCTTCTCTGTGGGAGGCATTGAACCAAACATTGGTCTCCCAAAGGGATCAATGGTCCTGTTGATTTTGAAAATGAAAAACATGATACCTGGATAACAAATCTTATTTCCACAATCCCTTATGGGTTTTTCTGAATTCCCCGACATTCTGAAAACTGAAAACATGTTCACATCCCATGAGTGACCTCAGCTGATATGAGGGGGGGTTTTGGTTTTCTTTTTTTTTTTTTTTAGTTTTATTTATTTTGAGAAAGAGAGAGAGCGTGCACATGTACACAAGAGGCAGAGAGAGGATGGGAGGAGAGAGAGAGGAGAGAGAGAATCTCAAGCAGGCTCCACACTGTCAGTGTGGAACCCGATGTGGGGCTCAAACTCATGAACTGGGAGATCATGACCTGAAATAAAATTATGAGTCAGACACTTAATCGACTGCACCACCCAGGTGCCCCAGATGTGACCGTTTTTATGGTCTCACATTTGCTAAAGACAAGTCAATGTGTTTGATTATTGACTAGTCACTGCTCTGGAGTCTGTGGGGGCCAATACATAATGTATCATATGCTTAAGGCATTTTCCCTCAGATTCAGATCCCCTCCAGGATCTGAAATGCCTCTGGGGCCCAAGGAGCTCGGATACAGGGAACCTGACTTCACCTTGAAAGTCCCTCTTACAAATCTCTACATAGTCTTGATGACATGTGTGTGACTAGAATCCAATCTTTTTCCAACAGTAATTGTCCCAAACCTAAGAATTTATTAGATACTGACTTCCACTTGTAAGCCAGGAGACCCTAACAGTATATTACATGCAGAAAATCTTCAAGCGGCCATAATGCTATGTGTCTATTCCCACAGCCTCCAGATTTTCTTTGTTATTTAGTATGAGCATTGAATGCTGGAGCTGGGCTAACCCTCACAGGTAACCCAAGCGCCTTGTCCAATTGCAAAGAACAAGGTTCCCGGCTGCCATATAGTTCCTATTAGTGCTTTCCAAGTGGTGGGCCGTGACACATTAGTCTGGGTAGCAAAATTAATTCACTTGCAACCTTCTTTTGCTTAAGAAAACAACAACAAAGATGCAGAATAGAACAGATGATATCAGCATGCATCCCATGTAGTGAAAGAAAGTACTGTTTCACCAAACTTCTCTTTTAGAGCACGTGTATGGAATAAACACATGTATCTGCATACTTTCACACATTTAGTGCGGACTGTCCCTTTAGAACCCTGTAAACCATTATTCTGTAAAAAGCCACTCTGCACACGTGTTCATTCAACGGACAGGTATTTCAGACGGGTCCCCAGGTGAGGCAAGAGTCGGGTGGGGGCTGGGTTTATGGGCAGGGGAGGAAAACTACACCGAGGAGGTGGCGCTTGATGACTTTTGAGTGGAGTGGGCATCGTGGCGCCCAAATAAAGGCCATTATGTCATGGAGGTAATTAGTCAGGCACAGCCCTGGTTAATTTATACCTGCTCTACCCACCTCACTGAGCCTGAAATGGAAGGTGCTATGGCTAAAACTGGACTTTGTAAACTTATTCAAAATTAAAGGTCCTATATTTATAGCATTTAAAGTAAAACACTTTCATAGACATTCTCTCATGTGAGGGTCAACCTTCTGTGACAAGTAGGACGAAAACTGTTTTTCTCATTTCAAAAAAGAGCTGAGATTATCTTTCCCAGAGTGACATGAACTCCTGTCAGCTCAAACCAGGGCTCTGAAGTACAAATTCCAGGCTCTTTTGAGTTTTCTATATTGGTCTTGGGTACATTATTAACAGGCTCACATATTACCTCTCCTGGATCTAACCACATTTTTTTAAAAAATATCCATTTATTTATTTGTGAGAGAGAGAGAGCAGGGGAGGGGAAGAGAGAGATTGGGGGAGACAGAGAATGCTTTGCATTGACAGTGCAGAGCCCAACATGGGGCTCAACTCATGAACCGTGAGATCATCACCTGAGCTGAAATCAAGAGTCGGACACTTAGCTGACTGGGCCCCCAGCACCCCAGGGTCTAACCACATGTTTAACAGAACACTCTCCGAGATAACTGTGTCCTGACATTGGTACATTTTGACTCCTACTGTGCCGAGGCCTCGTTTGGAAGACAGGCAGCCCTCCTGGGCTTTCTTCAATCATATTCCATGAGGAAGGACTGAGGTGCAAGAGGCCACCTGGCCATCTGCGCGCATCGCCAACTCCGTCCCTGAGCGTCTGGCTGGCCACGTGGACGACCACACAGGGCCCTTCACAGGGTGAATCATGTGTATGAGACAGACAAGTATTTTTTCAAATGGCATTTGCACATGGTTATGTAAGCTGTGACTCAGGCCCCTGACTCCGCTCTTCACAAGCTCAAAACCTTACCCCCTCGACCAAGCAGGTCTCCTTCAGTCCAATGGCTTTCCTGTCATCTCCTGCTGATTTCACCAAACTGACGTCACCAGCACAGACTCTGACCTGCACTCACTCTCATGTCTGTGTCTCCATCTCAACATCTGAGAAGCAGCTTCAACTGAACTCTCACTATCCCCTTGAACCTGCCCTGTCCTGAATCTTCCCCCTTACTAAGTACTGCAAACCATGTTTGGTTTTCCATTAAACCTTGGAGTCATCCTTGTCACTTCTCTTTTGCTCCCAGCCCTCATTTAATTCATCAGCTAATGCCCTGGGCTCTCCCTTTATAGGATATATTGAATCACGTACTACACACCCACTTCCCCCACTCTCACTCTTGCTCCAGCCACTATTTATTTATTTTGCAAGAGAGAGAGAGAGAGAGAGAGAGGAGAGAGCGAGTATGCACAAGTGGGGGAAGGGAACAGAGAAAAGGAGAAAAGGAGCATTAAGCAGACTGTGCTGTGAGCGTGGAGCCCCATTTGGGGCTCAAACTCATGAACCATGAGGCCAAAATCAAGAGTCAGGCACGTAACCAAGTGAGCCACCAAGGCATTCCCACTATCATCTCTTGATTAGATGGTGGCCCCAGCCTCTTGCTTCAAACTGTCTGCTTCTACCCACCTACAGTCCATGTTCCATGTAGTAATTAGAATGATGCTTTTTAAAGGAAGGCAGATGGTGACATGCAGTGACTCAAAGTCCCCATGGTCTCCCATCACATTTAAAACAAAACCCCAAGTCCTCTCACTCACCCTTGCTCACTGCTCTCCATCCTCACTGGCCTCCTTGCTTGTCTGTGACCACATCAAGTCCACTCCAACCTCAGGGCCTTTGCACTGCCGCTTCTTCTGCTTGGATTACATGGCTTGTTCCCTGGCTTCCTTCAGATCTCTGTTGTAATGTCTCCTTCTCATGGAGTTCCCCCCTGTCTGTAAACACCCAGACTCTCAAATGTCATACACTGTGTTACTATCTTTCATTGCACTTATTACTTGATCTTGAGTTATATAACTATTGGTTTATTTTCAATATCTCTGTCTCCATAGCCGTAAATGCTTTGCTTTTTCATTCCAGATGCCCCACATTTAGAATGATGCATGTGAATGTAGCAGGTGCTTAATACATGCATCAATGAATGAGAAAATGTCATGCATTATCCTACCATAGTCTCAACAGTCTACGTCACACATGTGGTTTTGTCCCCATTTTACAGATTCTCAAACTCACAGCTGATAAAGACCTCAGAAATCATCTAAACTAGACCCTTAATTATACAGATGCGGAAACTGGAACTCAGAATGGTGCACTGACTTACCCAGGGTTGACTGGTAGGACCCAGAGCCAAAACCTAAGCTGAGGGTTCCTCTCAGCCCAGTGCGTTTCTCTCCACACCCCAAATTAAGGTACGCATCCCTGATGAGACATAAATGCCTATAAATGTAGAATGGTGCCTGGTACTTTCCACAGCAATAAAAATTATTAAAATAAAAGAGATAGTAATAAATGACAGTAAAGTAGCCTGATCATCATTCACTAATAGTCACGAACTACAGTATGCTAAATGCTATAAAGACATATGAACAAAGTTCCAATAAAGACAGGGAAAGGCACTTAAAGCAATGGTTGAGGGCCTGGCAGAAGAGCTAGGATACTGCAGTCAGATCTTGGCTTTACCATGTGATCAATTACTTAGCCTCTCTGTGCCTCAGTCTCTCCTTCTGTTCAATGGGTATGATTATAGTACCTTCATAGGGCTAACGTGAGAATTAAAAGAATTAGTATGTGAAACATTTATAGTAGTAAGTGCCATATGTGCATTATTATTCTCTTTTTCACCATAAGGAGAGGATCACAGCTCGGCAGAGAAGGTGCTCAGAGAGTCAGAGGAAGATGTGAACATTTGAAATGGATCCCAAAGGACAGGTGGAGGGATTCGTTTTGTTGGAGGGGGGGGAGCTGAGGTTGTGACAGGTAGTGGTGATGGGAAAACAGTGTTCCTGGCAGGGAACCGGTCCCAGCAAAGTTCAAAGGTGAGACTCCAGAAGACACGATGTCCGCAGAGCAAACGACATGCTGGGCTGTCTTGGGCGGAGGAGAGGGAAGGAAAGCTGCATAAGCTAAAGCTGGAGAGAGAGACAGATGGGTGGTCAGGTCAGAAAGGGCCTGGAAGTGGTGCCAAGGAGTTCAGATTTTATTCTTCCAGCAAGCAGGAGCCCCGAGGGTCTCTGAATAGGGGAGTGACATTAAGAATCCTTTGAGGAAGACAGTTTCAGCCTGACATCATGTGGTGTAAATTACCTCTGACTATACAGCTTAGGTAAAATTTGCAGCGGGAGGGGAAGGCAGCTGGCGTTCAGGGCCCACATTGCAGACACACCTCTGGATCCTGCAGTTTGATCTGATCTGTCAGGCTTACAAAGCACACACTGGCTCTGCCACTTCTTAATGTGGATTCTGTTATCACCTTGTCTAACGCGTTTCTGTTAGGCACAGTGCTACCCAGGCAACCAGATGCACGCATGGGGTTAGCCTCGGTCTCGGCAGCTGGTATCAGGCAGCTTATCGGCGGCGGGCGATGGGTCACGTGGCTGCCCAACCACAGGTCAAAGGCGAGCCGAGCAGGACGAACCAGGGGACACGGGCTTGGTTCTCCTTATGCTTCCATTTGTGCTCCCCGGTCCAGGTGTAGTTCTGCCTGTGAATTCACAGGCGGTGTGGGGGCCAGGGGTATTCGCTCTCTTCCCTTGCCCAAGAAAAGGAGGGTTTTGATTTGTGTTCAGTAAAGGAAAAGGAGAAAACAAATTAGCATATTTTGAACGTCTACTATATACCAGGCACTATTAGGAGTAATAACAGTGAGAAATAGACCTTTATTCA
>NC_043700.1:175189243-175212449 GCF_006229205.1 Suricata suricatta | reverse complement strand
GTGGTCCTTGGTGACTCTTACGGATGGGGTCAGGCTAGCTCTCATGAGCCGCTGCAAGAATGTAACCTGCTGATCCCCAGAGGCTTCACAACGTCCGATAAACTCATGTGGCTGAAGGGCTCGGGTCTGGGAATAATTTAGAAACTTCTCAACTGCAGACTCTCTATTTTCTTAGAGGTATTTCCCGCTCTGGTCTTCCTCCACTTCCTACTATCTCACTGCCCTCTTCTTCCCCTCTTCCCCATCCTCAACCCAGGAAGATCTCCTTTCTCATCCATCCAGTATGCAGCTTCAGGCAAACAGTATCCGACAGTGACCTGACTTCCACTCCCAACAAGCCACTCCCTCCATTCTCAGAAGCCCTACTCTGTCCTGCCGAGTGATGTCTGGCCGGGACCATCACGACAGCCTCCTCTTGTCTCCCTACCTGTCTGGTCCGGGTACCAATCCCTTCGAAAACCATAAGTCAGGTCCTACCACTCCCTCGTCTTTAAAAATCTCTCTCTGTTAAGGAGGTTGGCAAACAAGAGCTCCGCAATACATGACTTCAGTCCACCTCATGTGACATGTACCAGGTGACATCGTGGCCACCAGCCCACCGTCTGCCTCCTCACAGACTGAGACCTTCCTGCAGCCACGGTCTGACTCATTCACCTTCGCCCGTCCACAGCCAAGCTCCTGACTGAGAGTGAGAGCTCAATAAATATTTGGGATGTAAATGAATTTTGGTTCCCACTAAGCTGAAATATAAATGCATTTATATATCTATTTACTTATATATAAGTATATATATATTTACTTATTTGTAGTATATATTTTAGTAAGCTAATCAGTTATTATTTATTGTTAAGCTTAATTCTCTAAAGTCCATTTTAGCATCATTTAGAAAAAGAAATCTGGTGGGGTGCCCAGGTGGCTCAGTTGGTTAAGTGTCCAACTTCAGCTCAGGTCATGGTCTCCTGGATCGTGGGTTCAAGCCCCTCGTCAGGCTCTGTGCTGACAGCTCAGAGCCTAGAGCCTGCTTCAGATTCTGTGTCTCCATCTCTCTCTCTATCCCTCCTCAACTTGCACACATGCACTCTCTCTCTCTCAAAAATAAAAAAAAGTAAACATGAAAAAAAATTTAGAAAAAAAATCTGGCTACAAAAACTTGATATGTGTGGAGAGGTCACAAGACAGTTCCTATAGAATTGCCATAATGACAGTTGTATTGCACCTCATTTTTATTGCTTAAAATCAGTGCTTCCCCACATCACAGGAGCATAAACTTTCTTTACACCTTCATTCTCTGAAATCTTGCAGATTGTCCACTCCAGATATACAGGACTGTCACTTAGGGGCACACTGAACCTTGCCAGAGTCTGGGCATGTGTGGAGTAAAATGCCATGTGGGGCCAACCTCTGTAGACAGTCATTTCGCGGAGGTCCTCCAGCCCGGGGCCATCCCGACCACACCATACACACGCGCCCACGGAAGCAGCCTTTGCTGGCCACGATCACATCCAGGTCTCCTAAGCATTTCCACAGCCCTGTTCCAAATCTGTGTTTGCCTCTGTAACTTTTAGATACCATTTCAGCAATTTCAGGTTGGTAACTTAATGATTCTAATGCCATTCTCTAAGATGACTTTTTTTTTTTTTATGATCTAGCTTTCTCTGAGTCACCAAGGCGGCTTCCCCTGCTTCAGTATTACTTTCGACAGGCAAACTTTGATGATTTGAGTGCCCCAGGGGATGTGCTGAAATTTAAGTTAAGTGAGATTTCAGGTAATTGGAAGAGTTTATAATGTGAACTATAGTAGCTGGGGGGTATGTGAAATTCACTGACAGTCTTGGTTAACTGAAGTTAGGAATCACGAGGGTTTGCCTGAGTATCTATTTCAATCCTTCCCTCCTGTTATTTCTCCCTTCCTCCCTCTCCCCACCTTCTCGGTCTCTATACCGCCTGAGTGTGCCCCTGCTCTTGTCAGGCCGATAAAGATCAGGAGGAGATGCAAGGAAAAAAGACTGCTTCCCTTCTGGTTGGCCATAAATGGGCTAGGAAATCCCTCTCATCTGCTGAAGGCAGCATATATTTTTAAAATCCATTGCTTGCCTGGAGTGAGTTTGCTGTCTCCCCAGTGCTAGGCTGATGCGACCTTGCCTCTGGTCGAGACGCTGGTGGCAAGGCGCACGATCCTGGTTTGTTTCCCACAGATCCGGGATTTGGGATGGGGCACTGAGATCGGCCATGCATCTGAGGCTCACCCTTTTCCAGCCAGGCTGCCAGGGGCCCGGGGTGCGCTAGCTACAGACGACAGCCCGGGTCGCCAACACTCACACATGCAATGATGCATTATAACATATAACAGCCACACGTGGAATGTAATGATAGATTCACTAGTCACTTCATTGTAGGATAATAATTCAATTCAGTTGCAGGAAGCTTTTCTTGTGAGCTGGGTAGCAATAAAAAGGCAACAAAGCATGGACAACATTTTGGTCAAACTGTCTTTGAAAGCTATAAAATTGTCGTGGCTCATCTTCCTCCCGTCTCAAAAAGAAATCATAAAAAAAAAAAAAAAAAACCAACCTGGGGAGCTAGGGTGGCTCAGTCAGTTAAGCTTCCAACTTTGGCTCAGGTCATGATCTCAGGGTTCGTGAGTTTGAGCCCCACGTCAGGCTCTGTGCTGACAACTCAGAGCCTGGAGCCTGCTTCAGCTTCTGTGTCTCCCTCTCTCTCTGCCCCTCTCCTGCTCAAACTCTGTCTCTCTCTCAAAAATAAATAAGCATTAAAAAAAATTAAGAAAAAAAACCCTAAAATCCTACCTACTGTTGAGCCCCAGTGACCACTGTACATCTATCTGCTCCTGACTCCTCACATCGGCCCCCAAACACCGGGACCTATAGCAGCGCCTCCGCTTTAGATGAGGCTCAAGTCCTCTGCAGAACTCCAACAGATTCCAGGACTATCCTTTAACAAAAGGGAATTTGAGAGGCACAGAGACAAAAGCACTATTGATAGACACAACATAGCACTTGGAATTTAGAGTGAAATTACGTGGCTTTCATGGCCACCACCTACCGCTGGCCATGAGAAGCCACTCGCCCCCTCATCTCTCAGCTTCCTCTTAATAAATGCTGTGTGAATGACCGTCAGCATCGTGGAATCTACCAAGTGCCCAAAGGTGGCTCAGTATTTTGCATAAATAAGTCATTAATCCTTACCATAAAGCCAAAAAGTAGACAATTACCCCCTTTTACAGATGAAGAAACTGAGATTTTTTTTAAGTCATGCAACTTGTGGGGCGCCTGGGTGGCTCAGTTGGTTAAGTGTCCAACTCTTGATATCAGCTCATGATCTCACATGTTGTGGGTTCAAGTCCTGTGGGTTCAAGTCCCTCTCAGCACAGAGCCTGCTTGGGATTCTCTCCCCCCACCCCACCCCCCCGTCCCTACCCAACTCATGCCATTTCTGTTTCTCTCAAAATAAATAAACTTAAGACAAAAGTCATGCAACTTGTAAGTACAAATGGTGGGATTTTTTTTAATGTTTGTTTATTTTGAGAGAGAGAGCACGCATGCACGCAGGGCAGGGCAGGGGCAGAGAGAGAGGAAGAGAGAGAATCCCAAGCAGGCTCTGTGCTCTCAGCACAGAGCTCAATGCGGGGCTTGAACCCATGAAACGTGAGACCATGATCTGAGCTGATATCAAGAGTTGGACACGTAACTGACTGAGCCACCCAGGCACCCTGGCAATGGTGGGATTTAAACCCAGGCCTGCCTACCTCCCTCACAGAAAGTCAGGAGGGCTCTGAAAGACAGTGCGTGTTGTTTTTTTTAAAACACTCAATAAATTCTAAAAGTACCAGTCTTATTTATAGTCACAAAAATCCAAAGAACTGAGTTTGTCCTATTCAAAGAAAGAAAACAAATCTCCATTCCTAAGTTTGTCAGCAGACCTTGCCTTTGTGGAAAATATCATCTCCCTGCTGAGGTGAAGGGTTCCGTAAGAGGGTCAGAGGGCTCAGGATAAAGACTACACTCAAGACGGAGCATTTGGGGGAATATTCCCTGGCTCCCATCTCTTCGATACTGGAGTCAGGCACAGATACGCCAAGGCAAGGAGGTGCTGCATCCCTGTCTGCCCCAAAAGGCCATCATCTGCAGACTAGAGATCTTGAAATCAGACATGTAAATGCATCACCATTTTCATTATCCAAGTAAATAGAGCTCCTACCACAATCTGCCAAGATGCCAACCAATCATGATCATCTGGCTCCCCCAGAGCTTCTCTCTGTATGAAAACTGTGGAGTCAACATTAAAGGGGCACTTGGGCCCCCATTTCCGCCCACAGGATAAGGTGTCCCCAGCTGAAGCTCATGACTGGGAGTGTCTTTGCCTTCTCCCTATGCCTAGCTCATATTTTCCCGAGCACTGTGAATTTGCTCCTGCACTTGTCATTATTAGTGTCTTCCCACCACCTCCAGGCAGTACTGATTAGTGAGAAATTCTCCTCAACAAGAACTGTCAGTTCAGAACTCAACCCCACAGAACAAGTTAGGTAGAGATTCATTCTGGAACATGGTGGATGTACAATTCTGGTGATTCAAATCGCAGACTTTTTCAGAGGACAGACTAAACTATAAACATTTCTTAAGGTGAGGGCGCTCTGCCCACATCTGCTTCTTCAACTGGTAATGGGGCCAATGTGTAGATGATGCTAGCAAAGCGTTCCTATGGATGACCTGAATTCACTACAGCTTTCAGGGAGGAGGTCAAAATCCTCATGGGCTCCACATCACCAACCAGCTACCAGCCAATGTTGGGCATAATTTTATGGCTTCTCTTGACAGCCCATTTGTCCACCACAATCATGGTTCATCAGAAGAGCATTTAAATGACAATAAAATGGGTTGTTTCAGCTTATTTCTCTCCAAGTACAAACACAAGACCCAGCACTTAAGTAAAGTGGAGAAGACATCACTAATGTCAAAGCCTGGCCATTTCTCTTTCAGTAAGGAAATTCAATGATAATCAAGATCACTACAGACAGTAGCATCAATAGGACTGACTAAATATATGACCAAGCTAACCATTCTGAAAGAAGATGAAATTTCAGAGGCAGAGTATCCCAAGTAAGTTTGGGGGAGGGGGCAGCATCAGACTTCCTGGGATTCCAGTCCTTGCCCTGTCACTTGTAGCTGAATGACCTTGAGCAAGTTAATCCATCTCTTGCTGAGCCAAAGACCCTTTACTTGTAAAACGGGGACCATGATAGTGTGTCCTTTGTAGGGTCTGCGACATAAAGGAGATAATGAAACAAGGTATTCACTCCACTAACTGGCATATAGCGGGCATTTACTAAGAGATTATCTCTTTTTATCTTTATAATCATCATCATCCACCACCATCATGTCCATGCCCTCATTAGGACTATTGCTGTCCATACTGTGTGGGAGGGTGCAAAGACCAAAGGAGTTAAAACAAGTCCTTGGGAAGACCTATCAAGCCTGATGGGCCTAGACTTTGGATATGACCATGGAGGCATCAGAACAAACATTGATGGCAGACCTCCTCCGCCACTGACGGTATGCCACTTTCTGTTCCGGACACTTCACACACATTAGTTCATTTGCCTCACAATGAGGCCTTAGGAGGCAGGAATTACTACGATCCTCTGCATCTCATGTGAAGTGCTGGCCAATAAGAGGGAAGCAGAAGTGTTCCAGGCGTTCCTTCCAGGAAGTTTCCTTAAAGGAAGAAGCATATTTTTCTTCATGTCTTCTTCCTCCTGCAAAATATCATCCCAAACATGGAAAGCTCCCCTGTGGATAAAAGAAACAGAGGTGCCTGGGTCCCTGACAAATGTAAGCCACCATATCAGCCTCAAACTGTCTTCCTCTAAATTCACTGCACTTGAGAGAGAACTACAGATAACTCTATCTTACCCAAACCACTGCCGGTTCTGGTATTACGTTAAAATTAATCCTAAATAATATGCCAACACACCCCAACAACTGATACTGAGGAACTCTGGCACCTTCTAATGTAAGATATGTAACTGAGTTCATAAGAGAGCCCTATGTCACCACTGACAGGTGTCACTGGGTATCCATGATGCAAAACTGTGTCAGTACTATACTGAGGTGTTAACAGAGTTTAAATGAAAGACGACTTCCCTTTCCACTTGATAAGTCAAACTACACACCTAAGAATGAGCACTACGCTAGGACAGGTTTGCTTGCTTGGTTTTTCATTCATTCACTCACTCATCCATTTGGTGAGGCTACGGTAGAACAGGGGAAACAGACTTTGGAATGAAAAGAACCTTAGTTCAAATCCCAGCTCTCACATTAACAGCATGTTCTCTCTCTCTTTTTTTAAATTTAATTTTGAGAGACAGACAGACAGACAGCATAAATGGGGGCGGGGGGGAGAGGGGGGAGGTCAGAGAGAGATTGAGGCACAGAATCCAAAGACAGGCTCCAGGCTCTGAGCTAGCTGTCAGCACAGAGCCTGATGCGGGGCTCGAACCCACAAACCGTGAAATCATGACCTGAGCCGAAGCCAGATGCTCAACCGACTGAGCCACCCAGGCTCCCAAACAGCATATTCTCTTATTGTTACTTACCAACTCTTAGCCATATTGATCACAGCAAATGAAATGGTGGTAACTCTGCCTCTCAAGGCTGTTGTGAGGAATAAATGAAACGCATATATGAAGTGTTCAAGTCTTGACACTAGTAACCAATAAATGTTCCCTTTTTCCTTCAGATATGTGCCTGAGCCAAACCTTAGGTGACCCTTTTATATGTATGGCACACGGGGCTTAATAAATGGAAACAAGATAGGAATAACTTCACTGGGGCACCTGGGTGGCTCAATTGGTTAAACACCCGACTCTTGATCTCAGCTTAGGTCTTGATCTCAGGGTCGTGAGTTCAAGCCCTGTATTGGGCTCCCTGCTGAGTGTGCAGCCTAACTTAAAAACGAAACAATGAAAAGAATAACTTTACTGCTGTTAGTAATAATAACAATACTGAGAGCGTGGTGGCAATCACAGCAGTGGTCGTAGAAACAGGTGGTAGTAAAATCAGCGAAAGCTAAACAGAGAGGGTGAAAACAAAGGTGCCCAAATGTGTGTGGTTAATGCCTGCAAGATCAAAACTTAACTGTTCAGCACAAGGTCGGAGACTGTTTCTGGGAGAAGTGTGGGGTTTTTTTCTCGTGAATCCTCACGAATGTTTCCAGTAATCAAAACAGCTATTTTCCTTGCTCACCAAGCAATCTTACCATCTTAAAAGAGCCTCTCTCTAAAACCCAGGTTTTAAATTGTCCAGTAAATTCCTCTCCTCTTTTAAAAATGAATTTTTAAAAAGAAGTTGATGGATCGGATGAACGAACACCCTAGAATTTGCTCTCCTGTACAAACCTTTACACCAAGAGATAAGATGTGAGATGCCCTTGCCCAGTTCTGCGGGGGGATGGGGGGGTGTTATTAGTACGTTCAGCAGAACTCATGTGCATTCACAGAAACTATGTGAGCGAGGGAAGGTACAAGCCGACCATGAATAAAACCACAGGAAAATCTCAAAGTCACTGTCCCCGCAGCCTGCTCTAAAGTTTCAAAGAACCCTGGAGTCAGACATCTGGGGGTTGACAGGGGGAAACAACGCAGTTAAGAATTTATAAGACATAGGCTCAAAGTCCGGCAAGTGTATAGTTTGTCAATACAGTAGAATCCCATGCTGTTAAAGAGACTGATGTCGATGCAGATGAGTTAGTGACGTGGAAACTATTCACAACTTATTGCTGAGTAAGAAAAAGGGCACGTTATAAAAACAGCATACAGTGACGGAATTCAAAATAATGGTTTCTGGGGGAGGGTGGGGAAGGGGGTAGAGTTGACTGGGAAAGGCATATGGAGCCTTCTAGGGACCTGAGAACATTCTATATCTTGACCTGTGGTGGTGCCCATGCAAAAATGTGTCAAGCATTCACCAAGTGCATCCACTGTACGTGTGCAGCATGTGATATAGATTCATTTTTAGAAATAAAGGCCTGGAAAAATATCTGAAAGATTATACACTAAAATATTAACAGTAGTCAGCTCTCATTACTGGAATTATAATTATTTTCTTTTAAACATACCTATATTTTCTAGGGGCACCTAAGTGGCTCAGTTGGTTGAGCATTTGACTCTTGGTTTTGGCTCAGGTCATGATCTCATGGTTCATGGGATCGAGCCCTGTGTTGGGCGCTGTGCTAAGAGCACGGAGCCTACTTGGGATTCTCTCTCTCCCTCACTCTGCCCCTCCCCCACTCCCTGTCTCTCTCAAAATAAAAATAAACATTTAAAAACTAAAGATATATATACCTATATTTTCTAAATTTGGGGAGCACTTCAATTTATTCAGATATTTAAAGTCAAATCCATCATGATCCAAAGTTTGGCCATCTCTAGGTCATTTCTTCAGCCTTTTTTCCCCATCCTTTCTCCATTCACAGATTTGGGCCGTCAAGGGTAGGGCCCCTCCAGCTGCCCAAGGAAACTCTGTGATGGGGTCAAGAAGGCAGGGCGTGGGGACGTTGATCCGTGGCATTATCAGATTCTATTACTCCCGCTCAGCCCCTGCTCGGAGGGGACTGGGTCACCTGGCACTGAGTCTCCAGCCTACGCTGGAAAGGTGGCGTCCTGACCATCCTCTAGCTGCGGCCGCATCTGCGTGTCCCCGCACCACTATGGCTCAACTTCCAGCCTCTACTGAAGTCCGGGCAGGGATTTGGAACCAGACCCCAGAAGTCTCCATCACAGCTCACATTCTTGGACTTAGGTCTAGGTCAGCTGGCATGAGTGTGCCAGCGATATGAACCCAGGCCTTCCGGTGGGAAAAATATCTGACTTGAAGTTAAAAGGCCTGGCTCCACATCCTCGTTTCTTGCCAAGTGACCATCAGTAAGGACTCTGACGTGCCATTGCTCCATTTATAAAAGGACACTACCCCCTGCTCATTCTTTTTTTTAAATTTTTTTAATGTTTTTTATTTATTTTTGAGAGACAGAGACAGTATGAGCAGGGGAGGGTCAGAGAGAGAGGGAGACACAGAATTCAAAGCAGGCTCCAGGCTCTGAGCTGTCAGCACAGAGCCCGACGCAGGGCCTGAACCCATGAACCGTGAGATCATGACCTGAGCCGAAGCCGGATACTCAACCGACTGAGCCACCCAGGCGCCCCCCCTCCGCTCATTCTAACCAACTAGGAAATTATGAGGATAAGGGAATGGAGAGGAAGGTGACAACATCCTGTCTGCACCCCAACTTTTAACAAAGTGCCTGAGGCTAGGTTAATCCTTTCAAGCACCAGGGGAAGAAAGACAGGTGTAAGGTACTGTTTTTATTTATTATTTCCTGTGATGAGATGACCACAGAGCCCAAAGCAGTTACATAAGTTCTTTGCATGAGAGTCAAAGGTGAGTGCAAGCAACGCTGACACAAACCTCACTTCTAGTCCACAGCGAAGGCAGAGGCCGGTATGACGCACGAGAACACAGGTCAGAGCCCATTACAGAAAGTAGCTCTTTATAACCAAATGATTCCCCACCTGCAGCGTGCACCTCTTTTCAAGCAATATATCTGATGTGATAAAATTTCAGTTTGGAAGAAAAGAAGGGAAGGAAGGGGAGGGAGAGAGAGAGGAAACGACTTCTAGTGAATTCATAAATCCCTTGGAGCTTATTAAAACGAGATCTGACTTACTACCTTTAAAAGATCACAATCTGTATTTTGGAAGTCAGAAGGTCTGTGAGATCACACGGATACGAGGGGACTTTGGGGAGAGAAACAAACGAGAACGTTGTCCTGACAAGCACAAAAAGGAATGTCCTTGTTCGGATTCAGGAGGTTTTCAACGCAAGTGTTAACTGAGAACCGGATAGGTTTGTCATCTCTTTCAAATTTGTCTGTTACAAGCAGGACTTTGTGCTGGGTATAACGGCAGATTCGAAAAAGTAGCCGCCCGTTCCAGCTCTGAGTAACGCCAGGCTGGAGACAAGGCACGCACGTAAATAATTCCAACCTGGCCACAGAGATGCACCTGATGCTATGCAATCGCAGAAGGCCAAAGACCTTCCAGTTAGAGGCCAAGGTACGTATGACTGAGCCTTGAAGGAGGAGTGAGGAGAAGGAAGAGAGCCAGGGTTCTGCCAGAGGGCACAGCCTGAGGAAAGGCCTGGTGTGCGGAAACCCTGGCTTTCAGCAAAGACTCAGAGAGCTTCTGTTTAACGGGAGCACAGGACATGCAAAATAAGGCTGGATCATTTGGTTTGGATGAAAGAAAGCCCTTAAACGAAAATAAAGTCTGAGACAAAGTGAGAGCCAGCAGGAGCTATGGAGGCTTCTGGCCAAGGAAGGGTCAGATCCCAGTTTGGCTTCCAGGCACTTGACCAGGGAAGGAGGGAGAGAGCAGAAAGCAGAAAGGGGTGCAGGAGGGAGGGACGCTGATGGTAGATGCATGTCCTCCAGGGAGGAGGTTACTGTTAGCTCTCTGTGAGCAAGCACTGTGTCCTGAGAACTGACGTCAGCTTGCTAAGAGGCTTAGTCAGGACCCCAACAAGCGTGGGAAGTAGTCAGCAGCCGGCTCTGAAGACCGGAGAGGGGAAGGAGGACACTGGACTCAGGGAGAGCAGGAGGGGGGAAAGCCAGAGGGTGAATAAGGGGAGCACAGAAGAGGCCATGGAAGTGGAACTTGCCCAGGAACTGACTGTGTAGCCTGCAAACGTGCAGGGAGGTCCGGCAAAGCTGGAGATATTGGGAAAGAACAAAAGGTTACAGACCGACGCCAACAGCACTCACCAGACTGGAGCAAATTAAACAATAAATTGGAACTGGCTAAAAAAAGGAGGGGGAGGAGTTCCATCCCTGCCACCTCCAATACTGCCTTGGTCATGGGTCTGCAGATGATAGCATGAGCAGGCGTCACTGTGCACCCCATCAGTATGAATTTCTAGTGGTGTCAGGTGGACACCCAGCAGCTGACACACCGCCTCCCTGTGCAGGAGCATCTTGAAAGCTGTGGGAAGGGCTTCCCTCAAGGCCAGGCCAGCACAGGGCCACCACCTCGGCTGCAGAGGGTTGGGGACTTGCACACACGTTTTCGTATATATCACCTCACTCTAGTCTGAGCTCAGGTGAGAGACACAAGACGGACAAAGTCCAGAGAAACTTGAGGTCTTGGAGAAGTCATGAGCTTTGCCCAACACTAAGGAGCCACCTACTGATGGAGCTTGAAGACGTATGTGACCCAACTGGCGAGGACGCTGGCCATTTGTCGGGCCATGTGGACACTCCCTCTCAGCTTCTTCAGGGCCATGATCAGTCTTGGGGAGAGGCTGGAAGTGGGGCACACCAGCAGCCAAGCAGGGCTGGCTTCAAACGCAGTATCAGAAATGACAACGTGAACTGTATTTCCTTCTTTCCCTCTCATTATTCCCTTCCTTCCTCCCATCTTTCCTTCCTGACATGAGTACCTGCCAGGTGCCATGTGTCTGGAATTGTACTAGATATCGTTGGCCCCCCCACCTCTCTGAGGGCCCCCAACTACCTTGCCTTGTTATGCTGCCATACTCCCCACACCAACTTCCCAACTGAAATATACCATCCACTTCTCAAGTAAAACATACCAGGCCCAGGGGAGGTAGGATGCTCATGTGATGTGACATTTGACCTGGGCCTTAATGTATGCATAGAAAGTCACCTTGGACACAAGCAAAGACCTAGAGATGCCTCAGGGCATGGAAAGATCTGATATCTGTTAGGAGTTCTGTGGAGAGTAAGGGAGGGGATAGACAGAGGGGGCCCAGGGGAGTCACTGGAGGTGAGGAGGGAGCAGGGCCCATGGAGGCCACTTGAGGGACTGGCCTTCACTCTGCAGGCCCCTGAGGGCCATCAGAGAGCTTGAGGCAAATGAGTGGTAAATCATTTCAGTGCTTTTAAGGACAACGCCAACTGGATGATGGGACACAGAGGAAAGGTCTTATAGGATATGGCAGATAATTCTGAGGACAGTGGATGAGAATCTAAGCCATGGAGGGACAGTGGAAATGGCGACCAGAGCCCTTATTAAAGACTTGTTCCAGAGCAGAAAATATGGGCCTTGATTAATAATTAGATTGGCTTCAGCTGGAAGGATTAAAGAAGACTCTGTAGTGATGTCATTAACGGAGATGAGATGGAAGAAGGGAAGAGAGACAGGGAAGGTGGAAGGCAGAGGGGATCAGGCACATTGAGTGCGGGGTGCCCGGAGACATGTCCAGCAGCCATGTGGAGGGGTGCAGAAGCCCAGCAGGCGGGGAAAGAAGAGTGGATGTCAGAGGCTGCGCAGCCGGGACCACACAGCCTGAAACTTGAAGATAAATCACTGCACATGGCAGAGAGGAGTCTGGTCTTAGATGGCCTTGGCAAGAGCATTGGAAGAGCAAAGAAGGGGCAGAAGGCAGACTCAGGTGGGTTGAGAGTGGATCAGAGCAAGGCAACAGAGTAAGAGGCTCAGGTGAGCTCTGTGTTCTGCTCAACCCTCACCCCTATCGCATTTACTCCCGGCAGATCAGCTACCTTCCTACTGCCTGCAGGTAATGTCTCCCCTGCTCGAGGGTATAGTCATGTCATCAGTTAACACTCTACTTGTGTGTCGACCATTAATAAAGCTACAGGTGGGCAGGCACATTGATGAGTCACTTTCCATAAGTAAAAACATGGAACCAAAGTTGAGGTCCTATAAATGGGTCAGAGTTAGGTTGGTTCTTGGGTATTATTCAATACCCTCACTCAGTTCCCGCTCCTCTTGAGCCAAAGCAAAAGATTCCTTCCTATCTCCTACCTACCTCATATAGCCACAGTCATGGCCCCTTCTCTTAGAAGCTCACTAGCTTGTGTAGGAGATGAGATCCACACAGAGAAGGCCCCTTCATTTCTCTGGAAGCATTTTCATGCTGTATGACTGGCTTGGAACCCAAGCTGCATAAGGCAACAGGCTCGAGAGTTCCCTTCAAACTTGGGTGATCATGGATGATTTTATGAGGGGTATGGGCTTCTATTTCACTTTGGAGGACTAGTAAAGGCTGTGGCCTGAGAAGAATGAGAAGGCCCACCCAGATGAGATCAGGATGTGAGAATAAGGTAGAAGCCAGAATGCAGGACAGATCAGTTTGTCTGGAACCCCCAGTGTCTGAGGGAAGCAATGAGACATAAGGCTGGAAAGGTCAAGGCCAGTTTGAGGGGAGCCTTTGAATACCAGATAATGGGGAGCCACAGAAGGTTTCTGGGTAAGAAGACTGAGTGAAAAGTGCTTTTCTTTTTAAGGTGGCATAATAGGTTAGCTACATAGAGGGTAGACTGGCTTGAAGAAGATCTGATATTCTGAACATAAATGTTCCTTACAATAAAAAAGCATATGGCAATGGAAACAGAGTAGACTACTGAACAAACTTAAACAGCAAATGAAAATGGGAAGACTTCAAAACAAAAACCAACCACAGGTTCACGTTCCTTGGGGACCAAGTGTCTGCTACCACGAATGCCATGTTACCTGATGGGCCACAGAGAGATGCAGACTCTCCACTAAGCAAAATCCTCTGCCATGAGGTCCCCAAGCCCCAGTGTGGCTTTATTAGTGCAAAACCATGCAGTGAGTATGAAATGTCATTCACTCTGGTCATTTTCATTCAGGGACTAGCCAAAGTCCTCTTCTAATCTTCAGCCAATGTATTTTATTCAATGTGAATGTCACTAAATTAATTTTTTTAACATAATAAGAGTAGAAATTGTCAATTTTAGAAGCACATATGCGAATTTCCCTGCACAGGAGAGAACATGAATCCTATTAGTTAAAAATAGCGGTTGTGCTCACTTTCCCCCACATGCTAATTTTAATAAACTTACTCTGAAATTAGCCTGCCACTATGCAGATAGCTGCTCATCCAAAATGTTCCCAGTAAGCACTAAGCTCGCCTTGCAAGAGTTCAAGTACTCCCAGGAAACTCGGAACAACGCAGAGTTCTAAATGGAACTCATCTCTTCTCACCAGACTCGGCCACTCCCAACCCTCTAGCGTGCCCGGCACAGCGTCTCTCTAGCCACCTATCATGGGTCTTCTTGGACTCATTCTATTTCATCTTCCCAGTCCAGTTGGCTATGAAATCCTGTCAGGGTCATTTTAAAAAAATCTTTCTCTTAGCCATACTTTTTCCTCTATTCCCACAGACGCTGTTATCTCCTTACCACTGCATTTATTCAAACGTCCAGATCCATATGTTCTACAATTACCTAATTCCTACAAAGGGCAAAGGATGGTGAAAAGAGAGCTAAGAAATTAACAACACACGGTCCCTACTTTCAAGGAGTTCAAGATCATTGGGGTTCAGTGGAGACACAGACAAGTTACAGGTTAGTTAGAAAACCATGTAAATGGTGTGACCTAGGTGCCAAAGGAGTAATCAGAAATGTTAGTGGTGACAGAAAACACTAGAACTAGTCTCTTATCTTGTCTTTCCCTGTTTCCTGGCAAAGTTACCAAATATGTCTGTATATTCCCAATGCCTGGCATAGTGCCTCACAGACTCTGTTAAAGGCTCAGTGATCCCTGAGTTCAGTGGAAACAAATCTGTCCTAAATATTTTCACCAATGAGTATTCCAGCTAGAAAAGCATTCGGTGCCTCTCTCTTACCTATATTAGAGTATGCTAGCTATATTAGAGTACACCCTATGTCTTGCTTCTGAAGTCATTCATCACCTGGTCCACCCTGGCTCTTCCAACCTTAATGTCAGATCTATTCCCAGCCTTTCCTCAAAGGTCAGAAGCATTTCCTCAAAGGTCAGCTGCTAGCTCAGTGCTCACGCTTCCTTCTGTCATGATCACCCGTGCCCTCTTCAACCAAAGGGGAGGGACCCAGTTCAAGTTCCATTTCCTTTAGGAGGTTTTTTTTCCCACTTCTCCCATCCAAGTACTAACCAGGCCCGACCCTGCTTAGCTTCCAAGATCAGATGAGATTGGGCGCGTTCAGGGTGGTATGGTTGTAGGCTTTTTCTCACTTCTCAAGCCTGACCAACTGTCTATATATGCGCCCACTACTGGGCACTGTTTTTTTCATTTAATAATAGTATATGAATATTACTCTGAAATACTAACTGATGTCCTATCTACCCACCTTGTCTCCATTTCCTATAACTCCTACCCTGTTTCTCCCTGCATATCCCTCTCCCTTTTTAAGAAGCCAGACATTCTGCCTTCATGTTCCAATGAAGGGAGCACCCAGCAAAATACAGGTAACAAAGCAATTGGCTTTTCAATGTCGGAAGCCTGGTCTTTAAGACATCAGGGCATGGAAGAGTCTCCCCAGTAGCTCCCTCCCCTACGGCTCCCCAAAAGACTAGAAAGATCTCCAAAGTTGCGGAAAGGGCAGAATCAGAGTGCAAGGAAGGAGAGCTTGGTCATCAGTGAGTCTCTAAGAATGAGCACGGAGCCGCTGCCTAATCCACCTGGGTGAGGGTGGTAGAGGGGGGAACCCGGGACCGGTGGGGGCGGGGAACATGGTGAGCAGTGCTGGAAACCTGATGAGGTGGGATGTGGAGAGGTAAGGAATAAAGCTCTCCAGAGCATTGGCTATCTCAAATATCAATCTCTCCCCTTTAAAAAGATTAGATTTCGGGGCACCTGGGTGGCTTAGTCGGTTAAGTGTCCAACTTCAGCTCAGGTCATGATCTCACAGTTCATGAATTTGAGCCCCGTGTCAGGCTCTGTGCTGACAGCTCAAAACCTTGAGCCTGCTTTGGATTCTGTGTTTCGCTTCGTGTGCATGTGTGTGCCCTTCCCCTACTCATGCTCTGTCTCTCTTTCTTCCTCAAAAATAAACATTAGAAAATATTTTTAAGAAATTCGATTTCTTGGAGCACCTGGGTGGCTCAGTCAGTTAAGCATCCCGCTTTGGCTCAGGTCATGATCTCTCAGTTTGTGAGTTCGAGTCCCATGTCAGGTTCTGTGCTGACAGCTCAGAGTCTGGAGCCTGCTCCTGATTCTGTGTCTCCCCTTCTCTAGGCCCCTCCCCTGCACATGCTCTGTCTCTCAATAATAAATAAATGTTAAAGAAAAATTCAATTTCTTGAAGCATAATTCACACAGAGAAAGGTTCATCTGTTTACGGGTGCACTGCTCTATGAATTTTAGCACATTTGTACAGCCACACAGCCATCATCACAGTGGAGGCACAGAATATGCCCATCACTCCACAAGGCTCCCCTGTGCCCTCTGCCAATCTGCTCATCCCGCTCCCCGGCTCTGGCAACCACTGATCTGTTTCCTGCCCTTTTAGCTGTGCCTCCCCAGAAATTTCACATAAATGGAATCTTACAGTAGGTACACTTGGCTCGAGCCTCTGGTTTCCATCACTTGCCAATATTTTTTCTTTTTTTAGTATAGTTGGCACACAATGTTACACTAGCTTCAGGTGTACCAAATGTTTTGAGGATTCATTCATGTTTTTTCCCGGATCAGTACCCTGCTCCACCGTAACACAGCGCAGGAGTCCATCACGGGGGCGCACAACGGTTTATCCACTCCTCAGCTCTTGAACACTGGACTGTTTCCATTCTCAGTGATTATACATTAAATGGCTATAAACACTCACACACAGGTTTTGGTGTTGACGTGCATCCTCACTTCCCATGGAGAAACACCTAGGGACAGGGTTGCTGGGTTATTCGGTTAAGCATATGCCTCACTTTATGAGAAATTGCAAAACTGTTTTCAAAAGTGGCCGGAACCATTTCCTTTTCCTCCAGCAATGCATAGGGTTTCCAGTTCCCTGCATCTTTGGCAACACTCGGTTTGCCCATTTTTATTTGTTTGTGTTTCCCTTCTGATTCGGGTGTTGTGGAACCTCACTGTGGTTTGAATGGACATTTCTCTAACGACTAACACTGCTGAGTGTATGTTCATGTGCTTATTTTCCATCCAAACCTTTTTAATTTTTGTTTATTTTATTTATTTTGAGAGAGACAGAGATAGTGTGAGTGGGGGAGTGGTAGAGTGAAAGGGAGAGAGAGAGAATCCCAAGTAGGCTTGAAGCTGTCAGCACAGAACCTGATGTGGGGCTTAATCTCATGAAACCATGAGATCATGACCTGAGCCAAAACCAACAGTCAAAGATGCTTAACCAACTGAGCCACCCAGGCACCCCACTATCTAAATCTCTTGAGTATAGTATCTGCTTAGCTCTTTTGCCATTTTCTTTTCTTTAAAAAAAAAAAAAGTTTACTTATTTACTTAGAGACAGAGCTGGAAAGAGGCAGAGAGAGGGAGCGAATCCCAAGCAGGCTCCACACTACCAGCACGGAGCCTGATGTGAGGTTTAAACGAATGAACTGTGAACCCCAAGATCATGACTTGAGCCAAAATCTAGAGTCTGACACTTAACTGACTGAGCCATCCAGGTGCCCCTCTTTTAACATTTTAAATATTAGGTTGCTTGTTTTCTTATTATTGAGTTGAGAGAGTTCTTTATATATTCTAGCTATAAGGCATATGTTCTGCACAAGTTTTCTCCCAGGCCATGGCTTATCTTTTCATTTTCTTTAAAAGAAGTTTTCAAAGAGCAGAAGTTTTAAGTTTTGCTAAAATCCAATTTATCCCTTTTTCCTTTTGTGGTTATGTTTTCTGGGTCCTATGTACCCGTCTGACTCTTGAACCTCCCAAACTGTGACAAATCATCTCAGGTGATGACAAGAGAACCCTTCCCAGTACAAGCCGGGCACAGATGGATAAGGTGCCATTCCCTAGCCTCCCTTGCAGCTAGGTGAGGCCATGTGACTGTACTCCATCCAATGGGATGTGAGCAGAAGTCAGCCCAAATTTTTTTTAAAAAGCCCCTCACCCTGGAATCCCCTTGCCTTTTCCCCCCTCATTCTTATGGGCTGGGACAAAATCATGGCAACAATTCAGCCTCACGCATACAGCTGGGGGTCACCCCCTAAGACACGCTGGAGTAAGAAGATATAAAAAATCTGAGTTCTTAAATGACTCATGGAGCAGGGCCTCCCTCCCAGACTGGACCTTCCACAGAAAGAGACTAACATATCCACCTTACTTAAAACAACATATTTTGAGGATAGGTGTCATTGTTAAAGTAGCTTAAGCTTTACCCTAAGAAATGTACGCTTCTTTCTGAGGAAGCAGACACTAATCTCAAGGGTCTGGGACCCAGCCTGGAGCCGTGTAGTGCATCTATGCAGACAACTGCACAATAGTACCCAAAGGTTTCCATCAGCACAGGAGTGATTTGGGGGCAGCGGGATATGAATCCCTTGCCTTTACCCTGGGCAAGATAGCGAGGTCCCCCCATGTTCAGAGCCATGGAGTTGAAATATATCAAGTTGTCCTTCATTCACCCAAGGTAGCATGGGCAGGGTACAGCCACTGTTGAGAGGGGGACAAGGAGATGACCATATACTAGACTAAAAATGAGGAGATTGTGACTAAAAGAAAGTAGCCCAGACTGGATGCGTAACCCCTACCCTGTCACCACTGCTAGCCGCTGAGAACCACTTACGCCCCCTACAACTTAAACAGCTGGCGGAATGGGAGATGTATAACTCTAATCCAGTTTACATTGCCACCACCCTTACCATGGGAAAATGTAATCAAAATTCACATGTTGTAGCAAAATATGGATGTTTTCATTGCATGAACACCTAAGGTTCTGTCCTGAGGTTCATGTTCATTGCACTAATGCTCGCCAAACACTGACACTTGCCAGGCAGAGGGCTCAGGACTGACCAGTATTGCTTTGATTTTACCCTCACACCACCAGCAGGGTAGGTAATTTATTATCCTCTTTGAAGATGAGGAAAATGGGGCTCAGAGAAGTTGCACAGTGCAGGGACACTTTTAAGTCCATTCTGCTTCAGGCAAATAGCCCCTGCTGCTCTGACCCACTCTCAGGCCATGTGGCCTCCTGGGCAGTGCCTAAGACAATCAGATCACCACACTCCTGACCAATCTCTCTCCAGGGCAGGTGAGTGATCTAAGTGGGTTCAAACGGAGGGTCGTGTGCGGTTATGGAATGGACTGTATAAGAGTCGCTGTCTTCCTCTCTGAACTTGAAAGGACGGGAGGCTAAGACTGAAGACAAACAGCAAGGAGACCCATGGGCAGAGAGAATGTATCCATCTGAGTGTGGGATCCAGCTGTGGCCCAAGCCACTCCTCTCTTGGAATTATTGGATAGGTCAGCTGTGTTGACTTGCTAGAGCTGCTGTCCCAAACTGCCATAAACTGGGTGGCTTCAAACAACAGAAATTAGTTCTCTGATACTCCTGGGAGTTGAAAGTCCAAAATTAAGGTGTCAGTGGGGCCACCAGGGGAGGACTGTTCCTGGTCTCTTCCTAGCTTCTAGTAGTTTCCATTTATCTCTGGCACTCCTTAGCTGCATAACTCCTGTCTCTGCCTCTGTCATCACTTGGCCTTCTTCCCTCTGTGACTTCACACTGTCTTCCCTCTGTGCATCCCTAGATCCAAATTTTCTTCTCCTTGTAAAAACACTACTCATTGGATTAAGAACCCACTCTAATGAACTCGCCTTAACTTGATTACATCTTCAAAGATCCTACTTCTAAACAAGGTTGCATTCACAGCTTTGGGAGGTTGGGATTTGAACATACGCTTTTGGGAAGCACAATTCAACCCACAACACCAGCCGATAAATTCCCTGAGCTGAACCACTTTGGACTGGGTTTTTGATCATTTGCACCCAGAGAGAAGTTCACCGCCAGATCTCAGTCAACAACAGAGACACAAAGCCACACCATTAACCACCGGGCCTATTCAATCTCTTTCCAGTGTCAGTGGCTCTGCTCCGGGCAGAGGCCCGGGGTTACACAACACACTCAAGGAAGACGATGCTGATCGCTATCTAATTAATTAACCAAAAATCAAGGAGTGAAAATAGTGAAGTTGAACCAGGCATGCGTTATCATCAGGCAGCAGGCTGAGAGGTGGCCAGCGTTTTTATTTTAGAAATAAAAAATTATTGATTGTCTGCACGGCTGCATTTCAAGATCTCTCCCTGATTTTGAAAGATCACCTCAGGTGGTGCTGGGAAGATCACTTCCCCTCCCCAGACACTTAATTTCTAAAGCAGAACATCAGCCAGGCTTCTTTCCCATGCATGGCCGTGTTTACTTCAGGGCCTGTGAGTAGGCTGTAACTTCAGCTTGTTATACTAAAAATATGAAAATAAACCTGACCTCTGTAGGATCATTTTAAGTGAAGACTGCTTCGTAGAGGCAAGCCGAGGAAGCAGACGGATGGATGGAAAGAAAGCACGGAGCTCTGGGTGGGAAGGGTGATGGAGTGTGCATCCAGGGCAGGAGGCAGAAACCAAGTCCTCTGCAGAAATCGACGTGAGCTGTCAAAGAGCCCATTCAGCTCAGGTCAGATGTCTGGTGACTGTCTTCCCCAGTTCCTTGGGCCGGATTCCAAAATCACTTGGAAACACCACCAGCCACTGACCACTCTCCTCCTTGACTCCTATCGGCTATGTTTCAGACATCTCCAGGCCAGACCCAGTCCACACCCGGCCGGCTAAACTTGAGTGAGCAGGGGAATCCCCTGGGTAGGTCAGTTTCTGAGAAGAGCAGATTTTAAGCCTATACCCCTGGGCATCTTCGTGCCACGGGGGTATCAGCTTCTTGTGGCTGCCGTCACCAGTTACCACAAACTGGGTG
This sequence comes from Suricata suricatta, assembly GCF_006229205.1. Classification (NCBI taxonomy): domain Eukaryota; kingdom Metazoa; phylum Chordata; class Mammalia; order Carnivora; family Herpestidae; genus Suricata; species Suricata suricatta. The sequence continues at coordinate 175,191,695 of NC_043700.1, read as the reverse complement.
GCTCAACACACAGAAATGCAGTCTCTCACAGCTGTGGAGACCAGATGTCCACAGTCCAGGTGTCAGCAGACCTGATTCCTTCTGGAGGCTCTAAGGGGGAATCTGTTCCGTGCCTCTTCCAGCTTCTGGTGGCAGCAGCTGGCAAACCGTGACATTCCGAGATTTTCGATGTGCAACTCTGATCTCGAAACGGCCTCACTCTCTGTGTGTCTATCTTCCCATTGGCTTCTCCCTTGTATCTCTGTGCCTGAAATCTATCTTTGCTTTCTTTTATAAGGATTCCCATCATTAGATTTATGGCTCACCCTAAATCCAGGATGATTTCATCTCACGGTCTTTAACGTGATTCTATCTGCAAAGACCCTATCTCTAAATAAGGTTCTATTCACAGCTACTGGCGGGGTTAGGACTTCGATGTGTCCACGGTGAGGAGGGGGAAGTGCCCAACAGATCTGGGGAGAGACTTTAAAACTTGCATTTCCCCCCAAAATGCAGAGCGACTCTTTGCTCCCCAAATGACTGTGGTGCAGCTGATGTGTAGATCATACTCTGAGAAACACTGATTTATGAACCAATGATTAAAATACAAACAGTATTTTTTGTGGCCTAACAATTCCAAGCTCTGGAGTCAGACCAGAGTTCAAATTCTGCTCGCGCCAGCTGTGATGCTCTGGGCAAGCTCCTTAGCCTGTCTGAGTTAACAGTCTCCTTATCTGTAAAATAAGAAATAATTCCTACCTGATAACACTATGAGAAAGAGGCTACGTAAAATACTTCACATTGATGACGGACTCAAGAAACAGCCATGAGCTATTAGAAGAGGGGGAAGCATAGCTCCTTGCGGGGTGCCTTCCAAACCCTAAAGCCTTTAACGAGGGTCTGTGGAAGGCAAGAAAGCATTACCCCAAAGAAATCCATCTGGCAAAGGCAAGGCAACTCCTGAAAGGCACATGTCAGGACACGGATTTATTCCATAAGCCTTTCTGGAGCACCTGCTGTGTATCGAGCTCCGTGTATGGGCCCCTGAAGCAAAGCCAAGTAAAACACATATCCCGGTGGGGAGACCACCAGGTGACCGTACCGTGTGGTCCGTGCAAGGCAGAAGGAAGCCCACCTCAGAGAGGCATAGTCGAGTGCAATCCACACTCCCTTCCTCCAGTTTTCCACCCTTTAGCATTCTCTTCATGGTTATGGTGTGACCCTCCCAAACTGTAGCATATGTTCCAGAAATTCTCTGAGGGCAGAAGGGGTTGCCTGTCTTCTTTGCCGCAGAATCTCAAGGACCTAGCAAGGCACCTGGCTGCTAACAGACTCTGGATGCATATTTGTCGGAGCACAGAATATTTTGCTGCCATTTCAGAGCCCCACACTGGACGTTTATGAAGAGGCACCCCCAGCCTTCTTGACTACTGGGTATGAGTCTTGATTCTTGAGAGTTCCCTGGAGCATCTATCCCTTGACATAAAGCCGGATAGTTAGAGGGGGCGGGTGGGCACAGGTGGCAAAACAATGTGTCAGAACACTGTCTAGTTAGGAGTTTTCAACTACTAGACCAAGAGTCAACAAACTAAACCAGGGATAACTTATGACATCTTATTCCTCTTCAGAAACACAATGCTTTGCTCACCCCAGACGTTAAGTACTGTTATCCGACTGACCTGGAGGCCCTGAAAATGACTGCAGGAGAAAGACAGCATAAGGGTTTCCCCTCCAACATCCCACAAGGAAAGGAAGAGAGCACACCACTACACCCGGACTTGTGTGTACAGGAGTAAAGTCAAAGAGGCCCCAAATTGGTTTGGGGCAAAGCGGGTGGTTCTCAGGAGGGAAAGAATGGAAAGCTGGCGGGGGGGGGGGGGGGGGGTCGGGGTCTCGGCAAGGCCAAGTAGCATGGGGAACTGCCATCACATATGGTAGTAAGCCAGGACGAGCGACCTCAGTTCTCACTCTCACCTAAAGAAACCGGACAGCCCTTCCCAGGCCAAACAACTCAGGCTGAGCTGAAGAGGCCCAGGAGACTAAAAGCCAACCCCAGGGGGTGTTTGGGACGGAGGGGTTTGGGGGAACAGGGCTGGTGTTTCCGGCTGCACAAATCCAGTGCCTTCCGCACCTGTCTTTCACTCCTTTGGTAAATGGCTCTCCACCTTACACAGAGTAGGCCTGCAATACACACGTGTTGATATCAGTGGCTGAATGAAGGCTACGGAGGGCCCCGAACGCCCCGACGCAAACCTCGGCTGTAGGTAACCCCACCTGGCATAGTGGAACCCCAGGACCCGGATTTCCACCCCTCCCTCCCCGGCCCCCCTTTCCGCTTCAGCCCCGGCCGTCCAATCGCTGGGCTCCACAGCGGCAGTGACCAGGGAGGCAGGTGGGGCTTGGCTCCTCTCCAGCCGGATCCCCCGCGCTCCGCTCTCCAATCCCGGGCCAAACCCTGCGGGAGGGGGAGGCC